>NC_052067.1:1822500-2040151 GCF_015852505.1 Tachyglossus aculeatus | reverse complement strand
AGTCACTTCAATCAATCAATCAATCGATCGTATTTATTGAGCGCTGACTGTGTGCAGAGCACTGGACTAAGCGCTTGGGAAGTACAAGCTGGCAACATATAGAGACGGTCCCTACCCAACAGTGGGCTCACAGTCTAAAAGGGGGGAGACAGAGAACCAAACCAAACATACTAACAAAATAAAATAAATAGAATAGATATGTACAAGTAAAATAGAGTAATAAATATGTACAAACATCTATACATATATACAGGTGCTGTGGGGAAGGGAAGGAGGTAAGATGGGGGGGATGGAGAGGGGGATGAGGGGGAGAGGAGGGAAGGGGCTCAATCTGGGAAGGTCTCCTGGAGGAGGTGAGCTCTCAGTAGGGCCTTGAAGGGAGGAAGGTCATGGGTTCAAATCCCAGCTCTGCCAATTGTCAGCTGTGTGACTTTGGGCAAGTCACTTCACTTCTCTGGGCCTCAGTTCCCTCAGCTGTAAAATGGGGATTAAAACTGTGAGCCCCACGTGGGACAGCCTGATCACCTTGTATCCTCCCCAGCTCTTAGAACAGTGCTTTGCACAGAGTAAGCACTTAACAAATGCCATTATTATTAATATTATTATTAAAGATGGCAGTTTCTCTGGAGTGAAGGTGACAGAAGCCAGATTGGAGGGGGGTCAAAGACAAAACTGGGTGGGGGAGAGGAGCTGGAGACAGCTCGCTCGAGGAATTTGGAGAGGAACGGTAGGAAGGAGATGGGGTGATAGCTGGAAGGAGCCGTGGGGCAAGGATCATCTAGACTCTCCTGTAGACTGTAAGCTTGTTGTGGGCAAGGAATGTGTATACCAACTCTGTTATTCTGTATCTTCCCAAGTGATTAGTACAATGCTCTGCACGTAGTAAGCCTCGCTAAATACCACTGATTAACAAGGATACATGGACATATTTGAAAACAGTGGGGAAGGAGCCATTGGAGAGTGAGTGGACCAAGATGGTGGTAAGGGAGCGGGCAAGTGTTTTAAAATGTGAATAATAATAATAATAATGGTATAATAATGATGGCATTTATTAAGCGCTTACTATGTGCAAAGCACTGTTCTAAGCACTGGGGAGGCTACAAGGTGATCAGGCTGTCCCACGGAGGGCTCACAGTCTTAACCCCCATTTTCCAGATGAGGTAACTGAGGCCCAGAGAAGTTAAGTGACTTGCCCAAAGTCACACAGCTGCCAAGTGGCGGAGCCGGGATTTGAACCCATGACCTCTGACTCCTAAGCCCGTGCTCTTTCCACTGAGCCACGCTGCTTCCCTAATGGTATTTGTTTAAGCATAGGTGCCAAGCACTGTTCTAAGCGCTGGAGGGAGATACAAGGTAATCAAGTTATCCCACATGGGGCTCACAGTCTTAATCCCCATTTTACAGAAGAGGGAACTGAGGCAAAGAGAAGTGAAGTGACTTGCCCAAAGTCCCACAGCAGACAAGTGGCAGAGCCGGGACTAGAACCCATGACCTCTGTATATATGTATATGTGTTTGTACATATTTATTACTCTATTTATTTTACTTGTACATATCTATTCTATTTATTTTATTTTGTTAGTATGTTTGGTTTTGTTCTCTGTCTTCCCCTTTTAGACTGTGAGCCCGCTGTTGGGTAGGGACTGTCTCTATATGTTGCCAACTTGTACTTCCCAAGTGCTTAGTCCAGTGCTCTGCACACAGTAAGCGCTCAATAAATACGATTGATTGATTGATTGATTGATTCCCAAGCCCAGGCTCTTTCCACGGAGCCACGAAGGGAGTTCACAGCTAGGTCCAGTGGCCACGTGATGATAGACTGTGAGCCCGTCGTGGGCAGGGATTGTCTCTCTCAGTTGCTGAACTGTTCTTTCCGAGCGCACGGTAAGCGCTCAGTAAATACACCTGAATGAATGAATGACCGTAACTTACCTTGGGCGTCCACAGCTTGACCGTCCAGTCGAACGAGGACGTGATGAACAGGTGGGAGAAATCGACGGGGCCCACGGCCATGTGGCAGTTGATTCCCGTCACCGGTCCCTGGTGGCCTTCGAAGACCTCGCCGATGCCCGCTTTGCTGCAAGAAGCCCAGGAACAAGGTCTCAATCAATCAATCAATCAATCAATCATATTTATTGAACGCCTACTGTGTGCAGAGCACTGTACTAAGCGCTTGGGAAGTACAAGTTGGCAACATCTAGAGACAGTCCCTACCCAACAGTGGGCTCACAGTCTAAAAGGGGGAGACAGAGAACAAAACCGAACATACCAACAAAATAAAATAAATAGAATAGATATGTACAAGCAAAATAAATAAATAAATAAATCGAGTAATAAATATGTACAAACATATATACATATATACAGGTGCCGTGGGGAAGGGAAGGAGGCAAGATGGGGGGATGGAGAGGGGGACGAGGGGGAGAGGAAGGAGGGGGCTCAGTCTGGGAAGGCCTCCTGGAGGAGGTGAGCTCTCAGTAGGGCCTTAAGTAGGGTCTTAAGTAGGGACGAGTAGGGTCTCGGCCAGTGCCCCCGAGCTCCCCACCAGGCTGACACCCTTGGGGTCCCGCCCCGCAAAGCACAAACAACACCTACACCGACACGTAATAATAAGAATAATTGTGGCATTTGTTCATTCATTCAATCGTATCGATTGAGCGCTTCCTGTGGGCAGAGCACTGGACTGAGCGCTTGGGAAGGACAAGTCGGCACCATCTAGAGACGGTCCCTCCCCAACAACGGGCTCACAGTCTAGATGGGGGAGACGGACAACAAAACAGAACGTGGAGACGGGTGTCAAAATCGTCAGAATAAATAGAATTATAGCTATATTCATTCATTCATTCAATCGTATTTATTGAGCGCTTGCTGTGTGCAGAGCACTGGACTAAGCGCTTGGGAAGTCCAAGTTGGCAACATATAGAGACGGTCCCTACCCAACAGCGGGCTCACAGTCTAGAAGGGGGAGACGGAGAACAAAACCAAACATATTAACAGAATAAACTAAATAGAATAAATATGTACAAGTAAAATAAATAGATAGAGTAATAAATATGTACAAACATATATACATATTCATTCATTCATTCAATCGTATTTATTGAGCGTTTACTGTGTGCAGAGCACTGGAGTAAGAGCACTGTACTAAGCACTTGGGAAGTACAAGTTGGCAACATATAGAGACGGTCCCTACCCCACAGTGGGCTCACAGTCTAGAAGGGGGAGACAGAGAACAAAACCAAACATATTAACAGAATAAACTAAATAGAATAAATATGTACAAGTAAAATAAATAAATAAATAGAGTAATAAATATGTACAAACACATATACATATTCATTCATTCATTCAATCATATTTATTGAGCGTTTACTGTGTGCAGAGCACTGGACTAAGAGCTTGGGAAGTCCAAGTTGGCACATACAGAGACGGTCCCTACCCAACAGCGGGCTCACAGTCTAGAAGGGGGAGACGGAGAACAAAACATATTAACAGAATAAACTAGATAGAATAAATATGTACAAGTAAAATAAATATAGAGTAGAAAAATAGAGTAGAAAAGAAAAGCTATATGCACATCATGAACAAAATAAATCGAATAGCAGATATGTCCAAGTAAAATAAATAGAGTAATAAATCTGTATAAATAGACACAAGTGCTGTAGGGAGGGGAAAGAGGTAGGGCGGGGGGATAGGAAGGAGGAGAGGAAAAAGGGGGCTCAGTGTGGGAAGGCCTCCTGGAGGAGGTGAGCTCTCAGTAGGGCTTTGAAGGGAAGGAAGAGAGCTAGCTCGGCAGATGTGTGGAGGGAGGGTATTCCAGGCCAGGGGAAGGACGAGCGCTTACTATGTGCCAGGCACTGTACTAAGCGCTGGGGTGGATACACGCAAATCGGGTGGGAATCAATCCCCGTCCCACGTGGGGCTCACAGTCTTCATCCCCATTTTACAGAGGAGGGAACTGTGGCCCGGAAAAGTGAAGTGACTTGCCCAAGGTCACCCAGCAGACTAGTGGCGGAGGCTGGATTAGAACCCAGGCCCTTCTGACTCTCAGGCCCGTACTCTGTCCACTAGGCCAAGCTGCTTCTCCCGCAGAGTCAGCGCTAACAGCAAACGGTCGCTTGACACGACAAATTCATTCATTCAATCGTATTTATGGTGCGCTTACTGTGTGCAGAGCACTGTACTAAACGCTTGGGAAGTACAAGTCGGTGACCTCCAGAGAGAGATCCCATCCCTGATCCCGACTACCTTAGCATCATTCAATTCTTGTCAGAAATGGGTCGCTTTTTTTCTACTGGTTTTTGTTAAGCGCTTACTAGGTAGCTTAACAAATACCACGGTAATAGTAAGCAGGCAAGTGACGGAGCTAGATTAGAACCCACGTCCTTCTGATTCCCAGGCCCACGTTCTATTCGCTACCCGCTCGATAAATACGATTGACTTACTATAATGTCCTCTCCCAAGTGCTTAGTGCAGTGCTCTGCACATCATCATCATCAATCGTATTTATTGAGCGCTTACTATGTGCACAGCACTGTACTAAGCGCTTGGGAAGTACAAATTGGCAACATATAGAGACGGTCCCCACCCAACAGTGGGCTCACAGTCTAAAAGGGGGGAGACAGAGAACAAAACAAAACATATTAACAGAATAAAATAAATAGAATAAATATGTACAAGTAAAATAAATAAATAAATAGAGTAATAAATCTGCACAAACATATATCATCATCAATCATATTTATTGAGCGCTTACTGTGTGCACAGCACTGTACTAAGCGCTTGGGAAGTACAAATTGGCAACATATAGAGACAGTCCCTACCCAACAGTGGGCTCACAGTCTAAAAGGGGGAGACAGAGAACAAAACCAAACATACTAACAAAATAAAATAAATAGAATAAATATATATACATATATACAGGTGCTGTGGGGAAGGGAAGGAGGTAAGGCTGGGGGGTGGAGAGGGGGAGGAGGGGGAGAGGAAGGAGGGAGCTCAGTCTGGGAAGGCCTCCTGGAGGAGGTGAGCTCTCAGTAATAATAATAATAATAATGGCATTTATTAAGCGCTTACTATGTGCAAAGCAATGTTCTAAGCGCTGGGGAGGTTACAAGGTGATTAGGTTGTCCCACGGGGGGCTTACAGTCTTAATCCCCATTTTCCAGATGAGGTAACTGAGGCCCAGAGAAGTGAAGTGACTTGCCCAAAGTCACACAGCTGACAACTGGTGGAGCTGGGATTTGAACCCCTGGCCTCTGGCTCTAAAGCCCATGCTCTTTCCACTGAGCCACAGCAGGAGCTTGCACGTAGTAAGCGCTTAACAAATACCGTAATTATTATTTTTTTATTATCCGTGGGGCACTGGCAGGCCCAGCCCTGGCACCGGGGCCCACAGGGGCCACCGAGGCTTCGGGGCGGCCAAGGGACGTGGCCAAGGTGGGCCCGGATCACAGGAGCCGGGGGGGCTTGAGTCTCCGCCCTGCCCATCCAGGCCACCCTGGCCCGTACCGGGAGGCCCGCCATCGATCCACGGAGTGTCAAGCAAGCGATAATCGATCAATCAATTGTATTGATTGAGCGCCTAATGTGTAACGTGGAAATGCCTAATGCCAAACTTCTCACTGTCCCTCGATCCCATCTATCTCAACGCTGACCTTTTAGACTGTGAGCCCACTGTTGGGTAGGGACTGTCTCTAAATGTTGCCAACTTGTACTTCCCAAGCGCTTAGTACAGTGCTCTGCACACAGTAAGCGCTCAATAAATACGATTGATTGATTGACCTCTCGCCCCTGTCCTGCCTCTGGCCTGGAATGCCCTCCCTCCTCACATAATAATAATAATGATGGCACTTATCAAGCGCTTACTACGTGCAAAGCACTGTTCTAAGCGCTGGGGAGGTTACAAGGTGATCAGGTTGTCCCATGGGGGGCTCATAGTCTTCACCCCCATTCTCCAGATGAGGTCACTGAGGCCCAGAGAAGTTAAGACTTGCCCAAAGTCACACAGCTGACAAAGAAGCAGCGTGGCTCGGTGGAAAGAGCACGGGCTTTGGAATCCCCCTTCTAGACTGTGAGCCCACTGTTGGGTAGGGACCGTCTCTATATGTTGCCAACTTGTACTTCCCAAGCGCTTAGTACAGTGCTCTGCACACAGTAAGCGCTCAATAAATACGATTGATTGATCGATTGATTGACCTCTCGCCCCTGTCCTGCCTCTGGCCTGGAATGCCCTCCCTCCTCACATAATAATAATAATGATGGCATTTATTAAGCGCTTACTACGTGCAGAGCACTGTTCTAAGCGCTGGGGAGGTTACAAGGTGATCAGGTTGTCCCACGGGGGGCTCACAGTCTTCATCCCCATTTTCCAGATGAGGTCACTGAGGCCCAGAGAAGTTAAAACTTGCCCAAAGTCACACAGCTGACAAAGAAGCAGCGTGGCTCGGTGGAAAGAGCACGGGCTTTGGAATCCCCCTTCTAGACTGTAAGCCCACTGTTGGGTAGGGACCGTCTCTATATGTTGCCAACTTGTACTTCCCAAGCGCTTAGTACAGTGCTCTGCACACAGTAAGCGCTCAATAAATACGATTGATTGATTGATTGATTGACCTCTCGCCCCTGTCCTTCCTCTGGCCTGGAATGCCCTCCCTCCTCCCATAAGAATAATAATGATGGCATTTATTAAGCGCTTACTACGTGCAGAGCACTGTTCTAAGCGCTGGGGAGGTGACAAGGTGATCAGGTTGTCCCACGGGGGGCTCACAGTCTTCATCCCCATTTTCCAGATGAGGTCACTGAGGCCCAGAGAAGTTAAATGATTTGCCCAAAGTCACACAGCTGACAAAGAAGCAGCGTGGCTCAGTGGACAACCTCTTCACCCTGTTAACTCCCCAGCGCTTAGAACAGTGCTTTGCACATAGTAAGCGCTTAATAAATGCTATCATTATTATTATTATTAAATGGAAATGCACACTCAGCGCCTGCCAGACCGGACGCCTTACTGAGTGCCTGCTGAAGAGCGACACTGTACTGAGTGCCTGCCGGGGCACGGCACTACACTGAGCGCCTGTCAGGGCATGGTGCTGTACTGATCGTCTCAGGGGGAACACCAGAACCAAGAGAGGCTCCTTCTAGACTGTAAGCCCACTGTTGGGTAGGGACCGACTCTATATGTTGCCAACTTGGACTTCCCAAGCGCTTAGTCCAGTGCTCTGTACACAGTGAGCGCTCAATAAATACGATTGATTGATTGATTGATTGATTGGGAGCTCTCAGTTTAACAGGGGAGATGGACAGGCAGAAACGGCTTCCTCCCTGGGGGAGAAGCCCCCTTCTCCGAAATACCCCTCCTCTCCAAATTTGGAGCCCCTCGTCTCCAGCTTTTCTCGTGGGATGGGATGGGATCATCATCATCAATCGTATTTATTGAGCGCTTACTATGTGCAGAGCACTGTACTAAGCGCTTGGGAAGTACAAATTGGCAACATATAACATGGATGGCCACGGCTCAGTGGAAAGAGCCCGGGCTTTGGAGTCAGAGGTCGTAGGTTCGAATCCCGGCCCCGTCACTTGTCGGCTGGGTGGCTTTGGGCAAGTCACTTCGCTTCTCTGGGCCTCAGTGACCTCATCTGGCAAATGGGGATGAAGACTGTGAGCCCCCCATGGGACAACCTGATCACCTTGTATTCTCCCCAGTGCTTAGAACAGTGCTCTGCACGTAGTAAGTGCTTAATAAATGCCATCATCATCTCGTGGACATCGGGGGATGGCCAGCTGGGGGACCGATCGATTGAGCTCCCGGAGGGCAGGGGACGTGTCGGCCAACTCTGTTGTATGGGGCTCTCCCAAGCGCTCAGTACAGTGCTCTGCTCACAGTCAGCACTCAATAAATCAATCAATCAATCGTATTTATTGAGCACTTACTGTGTGCAGAGCACTGTACTAAGCGCTTGGGAAGTCCAAGTTGGCAACATCTAGAGACGGTCCCTACCCAACAGTGGGCTCACAGTCTAGAAGGGGGAGACAGACGACAGAACAAAACATATTAACAAAACAAAATTAATAGAATAAATACGTACAAGTGAAATAAATAAGTAAATAGAGTAATAAATCCGTACAAATATATATACGTATATCCAGGTGCTGTGGGGAAGGGAAGGAGGTAAGGTGGGGGGATGGAGATGGGGAGGAGGGGGCTCAGTCTGGGAAGGCCTCCTGGAGGAGGTGAGCTCTCAGTAGGGCCTCGAATCAATCAATCAATCGTATTTATTGAGCGCTTACTGCGTGCACAGCACTGTACTAAGCGCTTGGGAAGTCCAAGTTGGCAACACATAGAGATGGTCCCTACCCAACAGTGGGCTCACAGTCTAGAAGGGGGAGACGGACAACAAAACCAAACATACTAACAAAATAAAATAAATAGAATAGATATGGACAAGTAAAATAAATAGAGTAATAAATCCGTACAAACATCTATACATATATCCAGGTGCTGTGAGGAAGGGAAGGAGGTATGGCGGTGGGGGGATGGAGAGGGGGGGAAGGCCTCCTGGAGGAGGTGAGCTCTCAGTAGGGCCTTGAATCAATCGATCAATTGTATTTATTGAGCGCCCACTGTGTGCTGAGCACTGTACTAAGCACTTCCCAAGCGCTCAGTACAGTGCTCTGTTCACAGCAAGCGCTCAATGAATACAACCCTGATCGACCCAAAGTAACCGGGGCGGGGGGGAGAGGCGGAAGGCGGCGGTGACTCACCTGCCGTGGCGACAGGCGGTGTAGACGGTCCCCTCCTCGCTGCCCACCACGAAGTTGTTGACGTCGCCGGCGGGGAAGGCTAAGCCCGTCACGGCCACCGGCTTGGACTTGTTGTAGACCAGCTCCATGCTCTCCTGCCGACAGACCCGCCGCGATGGTCAAGGTGGCCGAGGGCTGGGGGAAGCGGGGAGGCCCGGCCCGCTACGCCCGGGGGTCAGAATCAGGACATCTGACATCTTTCAGACTGTGAACCCACTGTTGGGTAGGGACCGTCTCTCTATGTTGCCAACTTGGACTTCCCAAGCGCTTAGTACAGTGCTCTGCACACAGGAAGCGCTCAATAAATGTGATTGATTGATCGACCGATTGATCTGGGGGCTGGTTACAGTCCAGCCGGCGAGGGGTCATCGTCAGGCCGGGCAGAGGGGACGGCCCAGTCAGCCCTGGAGGGATCAGAGAAGCAGCAAGGCCTAGTAAATGGGAATCATCAGACGGTCGTGAGTTCTAATCCAGCCTCTGCCACTTATCTGCTTTGTGAACTTGGGTAAGCTCCTTCACTTCTCTGGGCCTCAGTTCCCTCATCTGGAAAATGGGGTTGAAGACTGTGAGCCCCACGTGGGACAACCTCATCACCTTGTATCTACCCCAGCGCTTAGAACAGTGGTTCCCACAGCACCTGTATATATGTTTGTACGTATTTATTACTCTATTTATTTTACTTGTACGTATCTATTCTATTTATTTTATTTTGTTAGTATATTTTGTTTTGTTGTCTGTCTCCCCCTTCTAGACTGTGAGCCCGCTGTTGGGTAGGGACCGTCTCTATATGTTGCCAACTTGTACTTCCCAAGCGCTTAGTACAGTGCTCCGCACACAGTAAGCGCTCAATAAATATGATTGATTGATTGATAGTACCAACTTGCCAACTTGTACTTCCCAAGCGCTTAGTACAGTGCTCCGCACACAGTAAGTGCTCAATAAATACAACAATGAATGAATAGTAAGTGCTTAACAGATGCCATCATCATAGTGGCTCAGTGGAAAGAGCACGGGTTTGGGAGTCAGAGGTCATGGGTTCTAATCCCGGCTCCACCACTTGTCAGGTGTGTGACTTTGGGAAAGTTACTTAACTTCTCTGTGCCTCAGTTCCCTCATCTATAAAACGGGGATTAAGACTGTGAGCCTCACGTGGGACAACCTGATCACCTTGCAACCCTGCCAGCGCATAGAACAGTGCTTTGCACATAGTAAACACTTAACAAATACCAAAATTATTATTATTATCATTAACTTCTCTGGGCCTCAGTTACCTCAGTTATTATTATTATTATTATTATTATTATTATTATTATTATTATTATTATCATCATCATCTGGAAAATGGGGATGGAGACTGTGAGCCCCATGTGGTACAAGGGACTGTGTCCAGACTGATTTTCTTGTATCCACCTCAGCGTTCAGTACAGTCTCTGGCACATAGTAAGTGCCTAACAAATACCACTATTATTATTTTGTCCAGCTTAGGCGGAGACATGGTCAGGATGGGAGGGGGTCATAACCTCAGCATTCAGTACAGTCCCTGGCACATAGTAAGTGCCTAACAAATACCGCTATCATTATTATTATTGTCCAGCTTAGGCGGAGACATGGTCAGGATGGGAGGGGGTCATAACTTCAGCGTTCAGTACAGTCCCTGGCACATAGTAAGTGCCTAACAAATACCACTATTATTATTATTGTCCGGCTTAGGCAGAGACATGGTCAGGATGGGAGGGGGTCAAAACCTCAGCGTTCAGTACAGTCTTTGGCACATAGTAAGGGCCTAACAAATACCACTATTATTGTTATTGTCCAGCTTAGGCGGAGACATGGTCAGGATGGGAGAAGGGTCATAATCTGGGAGGGGAGAGGTCTGGCTTGGGGTCATAGTTCAAGCGCTTAGTACAGTGCTCTGCACACAGTAAGCGCTCAGTAAATACGACTGAATGAATAGTTCAATAGTAAATACGATTGAATGAATAGGCCAGGGGTTGGGGGGAATAAAAGTAGGGCCAAGAAGGGTCACAGTCAGACAGAGCGGGGTTACAGTTTAGCTGGGGATGGGGGGGTCATAGTCAAGTGGTGGGGTCATAGTTCAAGCGCTTAGTACAGTGCTCTGCACACAGTAAGCGCTCAATAAATACGATTGAATGAATAGTTAGGCCAGGGGTCGGGGGGAATGAAAGTAGGGCCAAGAAGGGTCAGTCAGACAGAGCGGGGTTACAGTTTAGCTGGGGATGGGGGGGTCATAGTCAAGTGGTGGGGTCCTACTTCAAGCGCTTAGTACAGTGCTCTGCACAGAGTAAATACGATTGATTGATTGATTGATTGAATGAATAGTTAGGCCAGGGGTCGGGGGGAATAAAAGTAGGGCCAGGAAGGGTCACAGTCAGACAGAGCGGGGTTACAGTTTAGCTGGGGATGGGGGGGGGGGAGGGCATAGTCAAGTGGTGGGGTCATAGTTCAAGTGCCTAGTACAGTGCTCTGCACACAGTAAGTGCTCAATAAATACGATTGATTGATTGATTGATTGATTGATTGAATGAATAGTTAGGCCAGGGGTCAGGGGGGAATAAAAGCAGGGCCACGAAGGGTCACAGTCAGACAGAGCGGGGTTACAGTTTAGCTGGGGATGGGGGGGTCATAGTCAAGTGGTGGGGTCATAGTTCAAGTGCTTAGTACAGTGCTCTGCACACAGTAAGTGCTCAATAAATACGATTGATTGATTGATTGATTAATTGATTGAATGAATAGTTAGGCCAGGGGTCGGGGGGAATAAAAGTAGGGCCAGGAAGGGTCACAGTCAGACAGAGCGGGGTTACAGTTTAGCTGGGGATGGGGGGGTCATAGTCAAGTGGTGGGGTCATAGTTCAAGTGCTTAGTACAGTGCTCTGCACACAGTAAGCACTTAATAAATACGATTGATTGATTGATTGATTGAATGAATAGTTAGGCCAGGGGTCAGGGGGAATAAAAGTAGGGTCAGGAAGGGTCACAGTCAGACAGAGCGGGGTTACAGTTTAGCTGGGGATGGGGGGGTCATAGTCATGTGGTGGGGTCATAGTTAAAGCGCTTAGTACAGTGCTCTGCACACAGTAAGCGCTCAATAAATATGATTGATTGATTGATTGATTGATTGACTGATTCCTTGATTGAATGAATAGTTAGGCCAGGGGTCGGGGGGGATAAAAGTAGGGCCAGGAAGGGTCACAGTCAGACAGAGCGGGGTTACAGTTTAGCTGGGGATGGGGGGGTCACAGTCAAGTGGTGGGGTCATAGTTCAAGCGCTTAGTACAGTGCTCTGCACACAGTAAGCACTCAATAAATACGATTGATTGATTGATTGATTGGCTGATTGATGATTGAATGAATAGTTAGGCCAGGGGCCAGGGGGGAATAAAAGTAGGGCCAGGAAGGGTCACAGTCAGACAGAGCGGGGTTACAGGCTAGCTGGGGGGCGGGGGGTCATAGTCCCTGTCCAGGGGGGCACAGTCAGGATGGGGGAGGTCATAGAATGAGGGGGTCACGGGCTGGTCAAGGGGTTTGCTTTGCACAGTGCTTTGCACATAGTAAGTGCTTAATAAATGCCATTTAAAAAAAAAAAGGGGGATGAAGGGGAGCGACGGAAGGATGCTCACCTGTGGGAAGGACAGCATATCCAGGCTCCAGGAGCACATCTTTCCGTCCGTGGAGACGGTGATGAGGTTGTGGGCGTTCTGGGTCCCCAGGACGTTGACGCAGTAGACGGGGTGCTGGGGACGAGGAAGACAGGGGGAGGGGACCACTCCTCAGCCCCCGCGACCCCCCTCCAGGACCCTCACCCCGGGATGCCCGCCCCTTCCTCGGTCACTTCCAATTAATCGATCAATCAATCGCATTTATTGAGCGCTTACCGTGTGCAGAGCACTGTACTAAGCGCTTGGGAAGTACAAGTTGGCAACATATAGAGACGGTCCCGACCCAACAGTGGGCTCGTGGTTGCAATAACTGCCCTCGTGACCGCGCTGACCAAGTGGTTACTCGGAGCTGAGCGCCGAGATGGACAGCAGAGAATTCATTCATTCGATCGTATTTATTGAGCGCTTACTGTGTGCAGAGCACTGTACTAAGCGCTTGGGAGAGGATAATACGACAACAGACACATTCCCTGCCCACAACAAGCTGGCAGTCTTAGAGGATCAGGCCGGGCACGGTCCCTGTCCCTTAGAGGGGCTCGCAGACTGGTGGCCGGGAGACAGAGAAGCAGCGTGGCTCAGTGGAAAGAGCCCGGGCTTTGGAGTCAGAGGTCATGGGTTCAAATCCCGGCTCCGCCAATCGTCGGCTGTGTGACTTTGGGCAAGTCACTTCACTTCTCCGGGCCTCAGTTACCTCATCTGTAAAATGGGGATTAAGTCTGTGAGCCCCCCGTGGGACAGCCTGATCCCCCTGTAGCCTCCCCAGTGCTTAGAACAGTGCTTTGCACATAGTAAGCGCTTAATAAATGCCATCATTATTATCATTATTATTAGAGGCAGGGGTCATTCTCCGCATTTCATAGAGGAAGACGAGCCCTCTAGACTGGCAGCTCGTTGTGGACAGGGAATGTGTCTGTTCATTCATTCATTCAATTGTATTTATTGAGCGCTTACAGTGTGCAGAGCACTGTACTAAGCGCTTGGGAAGTACAAGTCGGCAACATATAGAGACAGTCCCTACCCAACAACGGGCTCACAGTTTGTTTACTGTTCTATCGTACTCTCCCAAGTACTCAGTACAGTGCTCTGCACACAGTAAGTGCTCAATAATAATGAAGGTAATGGCACTTATTAAGCGCTTACTATGTGCAAAGCACTGTTCTAAGTGCTGGGGGGAGGTTACAAGGTGATCAGGTTGTTCCACGAGGGCCATTTTACAGATGAGGTAACTGAGGCCCAGGGAAGTGAAGCGACTTGCCCAAAGTCACCCAGCTGACGATTGGCGGAGCCGGGATTTGAACCCATGACCTCCGACTCCAAAGCCCGGGCTCTTTCCACTGAGCCCCGCTGCTTCTCTGCTTAGTATTTATTCTCTGCTCATTAATTGCTCAATAAATGCGATTGACTGACCGAGGCCCGGTGAAGGCACCCCCACCATCCATTAGGCTATACTACCCTCCACCGATAGTGAGTTTGGGCAAAGTCAAGAAGGCTGGCAGACCCAGATCGTCAGTGCTCAGCGCTTAGAACAGTGCTTTGCACATAGTAAGCGCTTAATAAATGCTATTATTATTATTATTATTATTAAGTGTCTGCTGGAGGTCACCATGATAGCAGGAAAGGTTGGTGTTTGCAAGAACAATTATGAATAATCGTGATATCCCCCTCGTCCCCCTCTCCATCCCCCCATCTTACCTCCTTCCCTTCCCCACAGCACCTGTATATATGTATATATGTTTGTACATATTTATTACTCTATTTATTTATTTATCTTACTTGTACATATCTATTCTATTTATTTTATTTTGTTAGTATGCTTGGTTTTGTTCTCTGCCTCCCCCTTCTAGACTGTGAGCCCGCTGTTGGGTAGGGACCGTCTCTATGTGTTGCCGACTTGTACTTCCCAAGCGCTTAGTCCAGTGCTCTGCACACAGTAAGCGCTCAATAAATACGATTGGTCGATTGATTGATCCGTTAAGCGCTTACTCTGTGTCAAGCATCATCATCAGTCGTATTTATCGAGCGCTATGTGCAGAGCACTGTACTAAGCGCTTGGGAAGTACAAATTGGCAACATATAGAGACAGTCCCTACCCAACAGTGGGCTCACAGTCTAAAAGGACTATTTTAAGCGCTGTTCTAAGCGTTGGTAAGTTTGGTTTTGTTCTCTGTCTCCCTGTTTTAGATTGTGAGCCCACTGTTGGGTAGGGACTGTCTCTATATGTTGCCAACTTGGACTTCCCAAGCGCTCAGTACAATGCTCTGCACACAGTAAGATACGATGGATTGATAGATTGATGGAGACAAGGTCATCAAGGTCATCGGGTTGGACACAGTCCCCGTCCCACACAGGGCTCGCAGTCTTAATTTCCGTTATACGGATGAGGGCGCAGAGAAGTGAAGTGACCGGCCCAGGGTCACACAGCGGACGCGGGGCAGAGCCGGGATTAGAATCCAGGTCCTTCTGACTTCTTGTGACTGACCGTGTGCGCGGCGGCGGAGAGTGGGGTGCGCTGGACGGGGGTCCTTCGGTGGCTTCGGTTGTCCCAGAGGACGATCTGTCCGGAGTAGGTGCCGCCCACCACCAGGTTGGGGTGGAAGCGGGCGAAGCAGACGGACATGACGGACGACTGAGGCAGAACGGGGGCCGGGAGAGGGACAGAGGGGGTCAGCGGGGGCTCCTGGAGCCCGAGCCCGAAATATCCCGGATCTCCCCCAGCCCCCCAGGGTCCTCAGCCTCGGCCAAACCGCAGCCGGCCACCTGGGATAATCATCATGATGGTATTTGTTAAGCGCCTACTAGATGCCAGGCACTGGACTAAGCACGGGGATGGAATTGTTAAGTGCCTACTATATGCCAGGCACTGGGATGGAAACGAGCAGATCAGGTTGGACACAGTCCCTGTCCCATGTGGGGCTCCCAGTCTCCATCCCCATTTTCCTGGGGAGGTGACTGAGGCCCAGAGAAGTGAAGGGACTTTCATTCGTTCATTCATTCAGTCGCATTTATTGAGCGCTTACTGTGTGCAGAGCATTGGACTAAGTGCTTGGGAAGTACAAGTTGGCAACCTATGGAGACGGTCCCTACCCAACATTCATTCATTCATTCAATTGTATTTATTGAGCGCTTACTGTGTGCAGAGCATTGGACTAAGTGCTTGGGAAGTACAAGTTGGCAACCTATGGAGACGGTCCCTACCCAACATTCATTCATTCATTCAATTGTATTTATTGAGCGCTTACTGTGTGCAGAGCACTGGACTAAGCGCTTGGGAAGTACAAGTTGGCAACCTATGGAGACGGTCCCTACCCAACATTCATTCATTCATTCAATTGTATTTATTGAGCGCTTACTGTGTGCAGAGCACTGGACTAAGCGCTTGGGAAGTACAAGTTGGCAACCTATAGAGACGCTCCCTACCCAACATTCATTCAGTCAGTCGTATTTATTGAGCGCTTACTGTGTGCAGAGCACTGTACTAAGCGCTTGGGAAGGACAAGTTGGCAACATATAGAGACGGTCCCTACCCAACATTCATTCATTCATTCAATCGTATTTATTGAGAGCTTACTTTGTGCAGAGCACAGCACTAAGCGCTTGGGAAGTACAAGTTGGCAACCTATAGAGATGCTCCCTGCCCAACATTCATTCATTCAGTCGTATTTATTGAGCGCTTACTGTGTGCAGAGCACGGTACTAAGCGCTTGGGAAGTACAAGTTGGCAACCTATAGAGACAGTCCCTACCCAACATTCATTCATTCATTCAATCATATTTATTGAGCACTTACTGTGTGCAGAGCACTGTACTAAGCGCTTGGGAAGTACAAGCTGGCAACATATAGAGACGGTCCCTACCCAAATTTCATTCATTCATTCAATCGTATTTATTGAGCGCTTACTGTGTGCAGAGCACTGGACTAAGCGCTTGGGAAGTACAAGTTGGCAACATATAGAGACGGTCCCTACCCAACAGCGGGCTCACAGTCTAGAAGTGGGAGACAGACACCCAAACAAAACATATTATTCACTGAACTTCTCTGAGCCTCAGTTACCTCATCTGGACAATGGGGATTAAGATGGTGAGCCCCCTATGGGACAACCTGATCACCTTGTAACTTCCCCAGCACTTAGAACAGTGCTTTGCACATAGTAAGCGCTTAATAAATGTCATTATTATTATTATTATTCCCTGACTAAGCCCCCCCTTTCCTCTTTTCCCACTCCCTTCTGCATCACCCTGACTGGCTTCCTTTACTCATCAAGCAGCATGGCTCAGTGGAAAGAGCACAGGCTTTGGAGCCGGAGGTCATGGGTTCAAATCCCGGCTCTGCCAATTGTCAGCTGTGTGACTTTGGGCAAGTCACTTAACTTCTCTGGGCCTCAGTTACCTCATCTGTAAAATGGGCACTAAGACTGTGAGTCCCTTGTAACCTCCCCTGCACTTAGAACAGTGCTTTGCACATTGTAAGCACTTAATAAATGCCATCATTATTATTATTATTATTCTCTGGGCCTCAGTTCCTCATCTGTAAAATAGGGATTAAGACTATGAGCCCCCTGTGGGACAACCTGATCACCTTGTTCATTCTTTCATTCATTCAATCCTATTTATTGAACGCTTACTGTGTGCAGAGCACTGTACTAAGTGCTTGGGAAGTACAGGTTGGCAACATATAGAGACGGTCCCTACCCAACAGTGGGCTCTTGTAACCTCCCCAGCACTTAGAACAGTGCTTTGCATATAGTAAGCACCTAATAAATGCCACCATTATTATTATTATTATCCCCCTCAACCCAGCCCTACAGCACTTATCTGTCCCTATCTGTCATTTATTTTATTTCTATTCATGTCTGTCTCCCCCTCTAGACTGTAAACTCCTTGTGAGCAAGGAATACGTCTGTTTATTGTTCTATTGTCCTCTCCCAAGTGCTCAGTCCAGTGCTCTGCACACATCAAGCGCTCAATAAATACTATTGAACAAATAAATAATCTCACCTGACCATTCTTCCCACCACCACTCCGTACCCAGTAAGCACTGGATAAATACTGATTCAACAGAATCATTTTCTCTCTTTCTCTCTCACTCTAGCAGTGGTGGACAGGAGGCCACTGAGGGCATCAGTCCCCTCCTCAAAGGTTTATTTCTATTCATGTCTGTCTTCCCCTCTAGACTGTAAACTCCTTGTGAGCAGGGAATACATCTGTTTATTGTTCTATTGTCCTCTCCCAAGTGCTTAGTCCCGTGCTCTGCACACATTAAGCGCTCAATAAATACTATTGAACAAATGAATAATCTCACCTGAGCATTCTTCCAAACCAACACCCTGTACCCAGTAAGCACTGATAAATACTGATTTAACGAAATCATTTTCTCTCTTTCTCTCTCGCTCTAGCAGTGGTGGATAGGAGGCCACTGTGGGCATCAGCCCCCTCCTCAAAGGTTTATTTCTATTCAGGTCTGTCTTCCCCTCTAGACTGTAAACTCCTTGTGAGCAGGGAATACGTCTGTTTATTGTTCTATTGTCCTCTCCCAAGTGCTTAGTCCAGTGCTCTGCACACATCAAGCGCTCGATAAATACTATTGAACAAATAAATAATCTCACCTGAGCATTCTTCCCACCATCACTCTGTACCCAGTAAGCACTGGATAAATACTGATTCAATGGAATCATTTTCTCTCTTTCTCTCTTTCTCTCTCGCTCTAGCAGTGGTGGATAGGAGGCCACTGTAGGCATCAGCCCCCTCCTCAAAGGTTTATTTCTATTCAGGTCTGTCTTCCCCTCTAGACTGTAAACTCCTTGTGAGCAGGGAATACGTCTGTTTATTGTTCTATTGTCCTCTCCCAAGTGCTTAGTCCCGAGCTCTGCACACTTTAAGTGCTCAATAAATACTATTGAACAAATGAATAATCTCACCTGAGCATTCTTCCAAACCAACACCCTGTACCCAGTAAGCACTGGATAAATACTGATTGAACGAAATCATTTTCTCTCTTTCTCTCTCGCTCTAGCAGTGGTGGATAGGAGGCCACTGTGGGCATCAGCCCCCTCCTCAAAGGTTTATTTCTATTCAGGTCTGTCTTCCCCTCTAGACTGTAAACTCCTTGTGAGCAGGGAATACGTCTGTTTATTGTTCTATTGTCCTCTCCCAAGTGCTTAGTCCAGTGCTCTGCACACATCAAGCGCTCGATAAATACTATTGAACAAATAAATAATCTCACCTGAGCATTCTTCCCACCATCACTCTGTACCCAGTAAGCACTGGATAAATACTGATTCAATGGAATCATTTTCTCTCTTTCTCTCTTTCTCTCTCGCTCTAGCAGTGGTGGATAGGAGGCCACTGTAGGCATCAGCCCCCTCCTCAAAGGTTTATTTCTATTCAGGTCTGTCTTCCCCTCTAGACTGTAAACTCCTTGTGAGCAGGGAATACGTCTGTTTATTGTTCTATTGTCCTCTCCCAAGTGCTTAGTCCCGAGCTCTGCACACTTTAAGTGCTCAATAAATACTATTGAACAAATGAATAATCTCACCTGAGCATTCTTCCAAACCAACACCCTGTACCCAGTAAGCACTGGATAAATACTGATTGAACGAAATCATTTTCTCTCTTTCTCTCTCGCTCTAGCAGTGGTGGATAGGAGGCCACTGTGGGCATCAGCCCCCTCCTCAAAGGTTTATTTCTATTCAGGTCTGTCTTCCCCTCTAGACTGTAAACTCCTTGTGAGCAGGGAATACGTCTGTTTATTGTTCTATTGTCCTCTCCCAAGTGCTTAGTCCAGTGCTCTGCACACATCAAGCGCTCGATAAATACTATTGAACAAATAAATAATCTCACCTGAGCATTCTTCCCACCATCACTCTGTACCCAGTAAGCACTGGATAAATACTGATTCAACGGAATCATTTTCTCTCTTTCTCTCTTTCTCTCTTGCTCTAGCAGTGGTGGATAGGAGGCCACTGTGGCCATCAGCCCCCTCCTCAAAGGTTTATTTCTATTCAGGTCTGTCTTCCCCTCTAGAGTGTAAACTCCTTGTGAGCAGGGAATACGTCTGTTTATTGTTCTATTGTCCCCTCCCAAGTGCTTAATACAGTGCTCTGCACACATTAAGCGCTCGATAAATACTATTGAACAAATAAATAATCTCACCTGACCATTCTTCCCACCACCACTCCGTACCCAGTAAGCACTGGATAAATACTGATTCAACTGAATCATTTTCTCTCTTTCTCTCTGCTCTAGCAGTGGTGGACAGGAGGCCACTGTGGGCATCAGCGCCCTTCTCAAAGGTTTATTTCTATTCATGTCTGTCTTCCCCTCTAGACTGTAAACTCCTTGTGAGCAGGGAATATGTCTGTTTATTGTTCTATTGTCCTCTCCCAAGTGCTTAATACAGTGCTCTGCACACATCAAGCACTCGATAAATACTATTGAACAAATAAATAATCTCACCTGAGCAATCTTCCCACCACCACCACCACCCTGTACCCAGTAAGCACTGGATAAATACTGATTCAACAGAATCATTTTCTCTCTTTCTCTCTGCTCTAGCAGTGGTGGATAGGAGGCCACTGTGGCCATCAGCCCCCTCCTCAAAGGTTTATTTCTATTCAGGTCTGTCTTCCCCTCTAGAGTGTAAACTCCTTGTGAGCAGGGAATACGTCTGTTTATTGTTCTATTGTCCCCTCCCAAGTGCTTAATACAGTGCTCTGCACACATTAAGTGCTCAATAAATACTATTGAACAAATAAATAATCTCACCTGACCATTCTTCCCACCACCACTCCGTACCCAGTAAGCACTGGATAAATACTGATTCAACTGAATCATTTTCTCTCTTTCTCTCTGCTCTAGCAGTGGTGGACAGGAGGCCACTGTGGGCATCAGCGCCCTTCTCAAAGGTTTATTTCTATTCATGTCTGTCTTCCCCTCTAGACTGTAAACTCCTTGTGAGCAGGGAATATGTCTGTTTATTGTTCTATTGTCCTCTCCCAAGTGCTTAATACAGTGCTCTGCACACATCAAGCACTCGATAAATACTATTGAACAAATAAATAATCTCACCTGACCATTCTTCCCACCACCACCCTGTACCCAGTAAGCACTGGATAAATACTGATTCAACGGAATCATTTTCTCTCTTTCTCTCTGCTCTAGCAGTGGTGGACAGGAGGCCACTGTGGGTATCAGCCCCCTCCTCAAAGGTTGTGGGGACCGTTTCTCATTCTTCTGCAAAAACACACACACACACAAACACACACTGGGGATGGCGGGGGGGGCGTCTCACAGCCTTCAGGGTAATGAAAACCAGGCAGGCCGGAGGGGATTTCCCGAGGGTCTCGGCCCAGACTTCACACATCCGTCATTGCCCACGGTCTGGCACGAGTTATAATAATAATAGCATTTATTAAGCACTTACTATGTGCAAAGCACTGTTCCAAGTGCTGGGGAGGTGACAAGCTGATCAGGTTGTCCCACGGGGGGGCTCACAGTCTTAATCCCCATTTAACAGATGAGGGAACCGAGGCACAGAGAAGCCAAGTGACTTGCCCAAAGTCACACAGCTGGCAATTGGCGGAGTCGGGATTTGAACCCATGACCTCTGACTCCAAAGCCCGGGCTCTGTCCACTGAGCCAAGATCTCAGAAGGGCGTGATTTATCCAAGATCAAAAGTGGGATCTGAAGGCTTCCTCTTCTCGGAAAGCCCAACTGGGACCCTCGGCCGAGAATCGAACCGTCCTCTCGAAAACCTGAACCTAATTAAGACCCCCACGCCGCCCTCCCCCACCCGCCCATCCGGGCCCTGGCCAGAAAGAGCCTATCGGAAGGCCACATTCGATACTCTGAAGAAAGAAAACGTTCTGATTTCAAAGGTTAAGAAAAATAAAAGGCTGTTTACTGCCCAGACGCAGGCTTCTGGCTAAGTCGTCTGGAAGATCCCGCACTAAATTGGAAAAACGTGAGCCAGCTAAGGTTCCTCAATCAGGTTGATGCAGTAGCTTTTCCTCCCCGGGGTCTATCTGATCCGGGAAGTCTAAACACACTTTTAGAGTTAAAACCATGTCTGGGGCTCAGATGTGCAATGACATTAAGCTTCAGAGGGCCAGGGTGGTGGTGGTGGCGGTGGTCCGGGGGTGGGGGGCTGCCTGCCAAGGGCCCCCCAGGAAGCAAACCCACCCCCAGGGGCCAACCCGCTCTCTTCCCCCTTCCCTGCTTTGAGCAAATCTCTGCTCAAACCAAGTGCTCCTTCCTCCCGCTCCAATTTTGGCCCGTCTGTGCCAGCTCGCAAACTCCTTGAGGGCAGGAGGGTTTAGATCTTGCTCCTGGGGTGGGGTGGGAGGAGGAAGAGGCGCTCAGTACAGGGCCAGGCATCCAGAAGGTAGTCAGTGTACGCTACTGACTAGCCGACGGGCTCGGTGATGGATTATCAAGTGCTAGTCTGAGGGTTGGACCCGGAGGCAGACTGGACGTTGGACTGAGGACTGGCCCGAGCCATGGACCGAATGATGGATTGAGTGCTGAACTGATCCAACTTGGACTTCCCAAGCGCTTAGTACAGTGCTCTGCACACAGTAAGCGCTCAATAAATACGATTGATGATGATGATGACTGGACAGAAGAGGTGGGGGGAGATGGGGGAGGGGAGCATTCATTCATTCAATCGTATTTATTAATAATAATAATAATAGTGGTATTTGTTAAGTGTCTACTACGTGCCAGGCACTGTACTAAGCGCTGGGGTGGACACAAGCAAATCGGGTTGGACACAGTCCCTGTCCCACGTGGGGCTCACAGTCTCAAACTTTATTGAGCGCTTACTGTGTGCAGAGCACCCTACTAAGCGCTTGGGACAGTACAACAATAGCCCGTTGTTGGGTAGGGACCGTCTCTCTATGATGATGATGGCATTTATTAAGCGCTTACTATGTGCAGAGCACTGTTCTAAGCGCTGGGGAAGGTGCAAGGTGATCAGGTCAGGGGGCTCACAGTCTTCATCCCCATTTTCCAGATGAGGGAACTGAGGCCCAGAGAAGAGAAGTGACTTGTCCAAAGTCACACAGCCGACGATTGGCGGAGCCGGGATTTGAACCCATGACCTCTGACTCCAAAGCCCGGGCTCTTTTCCACTGAGCCACGCTGCTTCTCTATATGTTGCCGATTTGTATTACCCAAGCGCTTAGTACAGTGCTCTGCACTCAGTAGGCGCTCAATAACTACAGTTGAATGAATGAATAGAATGGACATAATCGCTGCCCACAGTGAGCTCGCAGTCTAGAGGGGGAGACGGACATGAATAGAAATAAATAAATGATGGATTTGGATATAAGTGGTGTGGGGCTGGGAGGGAAGATGAATAAAGGGAATGAGTCAGGGTGATGCTGAAGGGAGGGGGAGAAGAGGAAAGGAGCAGAGGGGTGGAGGGAAGGGGGATGGAGATAATAATAATAATTTTGGTATTTGTTAAGTGCTTACTCTGTGCCGGGAACTGTATAAATGCTGGGGTGAATACAATAATAATAATAATAATAATAATGGCATTTATTAAGCGCTTACTATGTGCAAAGCACTGTTCTAAGCGCTGGGGAGGTTCCAAGGTGATCAGGTTGTCCCACGGGGGGCTCACAGTCGTGTTGGACACAGCCCCTGTCTCTGGTGGGGCTCACAGTCTCAATCCCCATTTTACAGATGAGGGAACTGAGGCCCAGAGAATAATAATAATGATAATGATGGCATTTATTAAGCGCTTACTATGTGCGAAGCACTGTTCTAAGCGCTGGGGAGGTTACAAGGTGATCAGGTTGTCCCACTGGGGGCTCACAGTCTTAATCCCCATTTTACAGATAAGGTAACTGAGGTGCAGAGAAGTTAAGTGACTTGCCCAAGGGCTCACAGTCAATCCCCATTTTCCAGATGAGGTAACTGAGGTGCAGAAAAGTGACTTCCCCAAAGTCATACAGCTTGACAATTGGCGGAGCCAGGATTTGAACCCATGACCACCGACTCCAAAGCCCGGGCTCTTTCCACTGAGCCCCGCTGCTTCTCTAGAAGCAGAGAAGTGAAGCGACTTGCCCAAGGTCACACAGCAGACAAGTGCCAGAGTGGGGATCAGAACTCATAATAATAATAATAATGACGGCATTTATTAAGCGCTTACTATGTGCAAAGCACTGTTCTAAGCGCTGGGGAGGTTACAAGGTGATCAGGTTGTCCCACAGGGGGCTCACAGTCAATCCCCATTTTCCAGATGAGGTAACTGAGGTGCAGAGAAGTGACTTGCCCAAAGTCACACAGCTTGACAATTGGCGGAGCTGGGATTTGAATCTATGACCACCGACTCCAAAGCCCCGGCTCTTTCCACTGAGCCACGCTGCTTCTCTAGGAGCAGAGAAGTGAAGTCACTTGCCCAAGGTCACACAGCAGACAATCAATCAATCAATCAATCAATCAATTGTATTTATTGAGCACTTACTGTGTGCAGAGCACTGTACTAAGCACTTGGGAAGTCCAAGTTGGCAACACAGGGCAGAGAAGCAGCGTGGCTCAGTGAGAAGCAGCGTGGCTCAGTGGAAAAGAGCCCGGGCTTTGCAGTCAGAGGTCGTGGGTTCAAATCCCAGCTCTGCCAACTGTCAGCTGTGTGACTTTGGGGAAGTCACTTCACTTCTCTGGGCCTCAGTACCTCATCTGTAAAATGGGGATGAAGACTGTGAGCCCCCAAGAGGGACAACCTGATCACCTTGCAACCTCCCCTGCGCTTAGAACAGTGCTTTGCACATAGTAAGCGCTTTAATAAATGCCATTATTATTATTATATTATTATTATTAAGTGCCGGAGCAGGGATCAGAACCCATGACCTTCTGATCCCCAGGCCGGGGCTCTAGCCACTGTGGGTACCAGGGGAGGCGGGGGGCAGGGAGATGGGGACGGGATCGACAGACAGTGTGTTAGACAACCCCGGCCCAAGTTTGAACAGGAAAGACTAGGCCTCACCCCCCGTCTCCCCTCCTTCCCTGAGCCTGAGATGGAGACAGGGGGTCCCCGATGTTTCCTGCTGCCCTCAGGTGGAGTCTGAGCTGAGGCCCTGGGACAAACCAGATTTGCTTGGGATATTGTCGATCAATCAATCAATCAATCAATTGTATTTATTGAGCGCTGACTGTGTGCACAGCACTGGACTAAGCGCTTGGGAAGTCCAAGTTGGCAACATATAGAGACAGTCCCTACCCACCAGGGGGCTCACAGTCTAGAAGGGGGAGACAGAGAACAAAACCAAACATATTAACGGAATAAAATAAATAGAATAGATAGGTACAAGTAAAATAAATAGAGTAATAAATATGTACAAACAAATACACATATATACAAGGGTTGTGGGGAAGGGAAGGAGGTAAGACGGGGGGGTGGAGAGGGGGACGAGGGGGAGAGGAAGGAAGGGGCTGAGTGTGGGAAGGCCTCCTGGAGGAGGGGAGCTCTCAGTAGGGCCTTGAAGGGAGGAAGAGAGGGAGCTTGGCGGATGGGCAGAGGGATTGGGGGCATTCCGGGCCCGGGGGAGGACGTGGGCCGGGGGTCGACGGCGGGATGGGCGAGAATGAGGCCTAACGGGGAGGAGATTAGTGGTGGAGGAGCGGAGGGTGCGGGCTGGGCTGGAGAAGGAGAGAAGGGAGGGGAGGTAGGAGGAGGCAAGGGGATGGACTGCCTTGAAGCCCAGGGTGAGGAGTTCCTGCCTGATGCGCAGATTGATTGGTAGCCACTGGAGATTTTTGAGGAGGGAAGTAACGTGCCCAGAGCGTTTCTGGACAAAGACAAGAGCTTGTCCTCTCCCAAGCGCTTAGTACAGTGCTCCGCACACCGTAAGCGCTCAATAAATACCATCGATTGATTGAATGATCACACACACGGACCTCCACACTCACGCACACTTCAACGCAGCGTGGTTTAGCGTCAAGAGCCCGGGGTTGGGAGTCAGAGGACGTGGGTTCCAATCCCGGCTCCGCCGCTTGTCTGCTCTGTGACCTTGGGCAAGTCACTTCACTTCTCTGGGCCTCAGTTCCCTCACCTGGAAAATGGGGATGAAGACTGTGAGCCCCCCGTGGGACAACCTGATCACCTTGTAACCTCCCCAGCACTTAGAACAGTGCCTTGCACATCCCCCACATCTTACCTCCTTCCCTTCCCCACAGCACCTGCATATATGTATATATGTTTTGTACATATTTATTACTCTATTTATTTATTTATTATTTTACTTGTACCTATCTATTCTATTTATTTTATTTTGTTAGTATGTTTGGTTTTGTTCTCTGTCTCCCCCTTCTAGACTGTGAGCCCACTGTTGGGTAGGGACTGTCCCTATATGTTGCCAGCTTGTACTTCCCAAGCATTTAGTACAGTGCTCTGCACACAGTAAGCGCCCAATAAATACGATTGATTGATTGATAGTAAGTGCTTAATAAATGCCATCATTATTATTATTATTATTACTCTCTGTGCCTCAGTTACCTCACCTGGAAAATGGGGATTAAGGCAGCGAGCCCCACGAGGGGCAACCCGATTACCTGGTATCTACCCCAGCAGCTTAGAACAGTGCTTGGCACATGGTAAGCGCTTAACAAATACCATAATAATGATAATAATAATAATTAATAACATACACACCCACACAGTCACCCCCGCGTGCGTCATTCCCACCCCGTGGGCTCTTACCTGGCAGTGGAAGACGTATTCTGGGGTGGTTTTCTTAAACTTCATGTTCCAAACCAAGGCCACCCCATCTGGCTCATGGGGCGTGTCTTCGTTGTGGTTGTAAGAGGCCACCATCAGTTCGGGGTACTGGATGGAAGAGACCCAGGTATCGGCGTGTGTCTACTACAGAGGCTGGCGAGTGCCCTGTAGACACCACTACCAGCACTACAAACACCAGTACTGCCCGCCAAAAGTCGCCACAAGAGCATCTGTTCCTCTACAGCTGAATAATAATAATAATAATAATAATGTTGGTATTTGTTAAGCGCTTACTCTGTGCAAAGCACTGTTCTAAGCGCTGGGGGAGATACAAGGTAATCAGGTTGTCCCACGTGGGGCTCACAGTCTTCATCCCCATTTTACAGATGAGGAAACTGAGGCCCAGAGAAGTGAAGTGACTTGCCCAAAGTCACACAGCTGACAAGTGGCGGAGCCAGGATTTGAACCCATGACCTCTTGACTCCAAAGCCTGGGCTCTTTCCCCATTCTCTGAATGAGGAGCAGTGCGGCCCAGTGGCTAGAGCCCGGGCTTGGTAGCCAGAAGGACCTGGGTTCTAATCCCAGCCGCTTGTCTGCTGCGAGGGACCTTGGGCAAGTCGCTTAATTTCTCTGCGCCTCAGTTTCTTCACCTGTAAAATGGGGATTCAATCCTACTCCCTCCTATATAGACTGTGAACCCTGTGCAGCGCAAGGGCTGTGCCAACCTGATTACCTTCTCTCTACCCTAGTGCTTAGAACAGTGCTTGGCACAGGGTAAGCATTAACAAATACTGTTATTATTATTATCCATATAATAATAATAATAATTTAATAATGCCTGAACAGGATAGAGCCCCCGCTCCCTGGAAAGGCAAACTAACAAAATGAGATCCAAATGTCAATTTAATCAGAAAATCTCAAATAAACCTCTGCTGCTTCTTTTATCCACGCCCCCTGACAACAGGGCAGTTTTAATCATCGACGCTCGAAAGACCCCTGACAACGGGGCAGCTTTAATTCTCAACGTTGTTAATGTTGTTACTTCCTTTAGCAACTTACTCTTCCTCCTTCTAAGACTGTGAACCCCAGGAGGCACCAGGCTGTGTCGGACCTGATCAGCTTGACTTCCTCTATCATCATCATCATCATCAATCGTATTTATTGAGCGCTTACTATGTGCAGAGCACTGTACTAAGCACTTGGGAAGTACAAATTGGCAACACATAGAGACAGTCCCTACCCACCAGTGGGCTCACAGTCTAAAAGGGGGAGAAAGAGAACAAAACCAAACATACCAACAAAATAAAATAAATAGGATAGATATGTACAAGTAAAATACAAGTAAAATAAAATAAAATAAAATAAGTGCTTGGCACATAGTAGGCGCTTAACAGCACGGTTATTATTGTTAGAACTGCAGGACTGCTGCTGCTGCTGTCGAGAAGCAGCGTGGCTCAGTGGAAAGAGCCTGGGCTTTGGAGTCAGAGGTCATGGGTTCGAATCCCGGCTCCGCCACCTGTCTGCTGTGTGACCTTGGGCGAGTCACTTCACTTCTCTGAGCCTCAGTTACCTCATCTGGAAAATGGGGATTAAAGCTGTGAGCCCCACGTGGGACAACCTGATCACCTTGTATGCCCCCCCCCCAGTGCTTAGAACAGTGCTTTGCACATAGTAAGCGCTTAACAAATGCCATCATCATCAGGACACATGGGGATTTGGCCCATCCAGTCCCTTCCCCAGGGCCCGAGGCTCCCTCCAGACCCCCGATCTCCCCCCACCGGCTTCCAGGCCGGACCGCAGGGGGCTTCTGGGGGGCTCCCAGTTTGGGGGGGGGGGGTGTCCCTTGTTCCCTACCTGCACGGACCAGTCCATGCAGGTGACCACGCGATGCTTGGACCAGTGCTCGTCGTAGAACTGGCGATGGAAAGAGAGGTTGACCCCGGCCTGGACGTCCCTGCGAGGAGGGGTCAGCGCGGGGGTCAGGGGCCGCACAGCCGTCCGGACCCCCTCCGGGCCCCCACCCCCGCTAACGCTGGCGAATTCAGGGCCACAAATAACCCTATCAGCCCCACCCCACCAGTGGTTGCCCATCCAGCAAAAACTCCTCACCATAAAGTCCTCAATCCTCTCGCCCCCTCCTACCTCATCCTGTTCCTCTCCTCCTCCAATCCAGCCCGCATACTTGCTCCTCTAATGCCAACCTACTTACCATCATCATCATCAATCGTATTTATTGAGCGCTTACTGTGTGCAGAGCACTGTGCTAAGCGCTTGGGAAGTACAAATTGGCAGCATATAGAGACAGTCCCTACCCAACAGTGGGCTCACAGTCTAAAAGAATAAATACGTACAAACATATATACATATATATAGCTGACAATTGGCAGAGCAGGGATTTGAACCCATGACCTCTGACTCCAGAGCCCGGGCTCTTTCCACTGAGCCATGCTGCTTCTCTACAGCCATGCTTACCATTCCTCCATCTTCTGTTATTTTATTTTGTTAATATGTTTGGTTTTGTTCTCTGTCTCCCCCTTCTAGACCGTGAGCCCACGGTTGGGTAGGGGACCGTCTCTAGATGTTGCCAACTTGGACTTCCCAAGCGCTTAGTCCAGTGCTCTGCACACAGTAAGCGCTCAATAAATACGACTGATTGATTGATCTCATCTATCTCGCTGCCAACCTCTCGCCCACGTCTTGCCTCTGGCCTAAGCGCTTAGTCCAGTGCTCTGCACACAGTAAGCGCTCAATAAATACGATTGATGATGGAATGCCCTCCCTGCTCATATCTCGCATTCAAAGCCTTATTCATCAATCGTATTTATACGTATAATCGTATAAATCGTATAAATCGTATTAATTGATGGCCCACCTCCTCCAAGAGGCCTTTCCTCAGTGTGCCCTCCTTTCTTCTTCTCCCCCTCCCTTCTGCGTCGTCCTGACTTGCTCCTTTTATTCATCCCCCCTCCCAGCCCTACACCACTTATATCCACATCTGTCATTTTTTGGTTTCTATACATGCCCATCTCCCCTTCTAGACTCGTTGTGGGCAGGGAATACGACTGTTATATTGCGTTGTCCTCTCCCAAGCGTTTAGTACAGCGCTCTAGTGCTCAATAAATACAATCGACTGACAGAGCGATGCTGGGGCCATTCCCCGGTTCGTCGCTCCCCGGGAGAGAGCCGCTCTGAGCCACAGCTGGATGGGAATACCGATCGCCCTTTCTGACCACGAGGAAAACACTTAAGGAGCTTTCGGTTCTAGGATTTCTATCTACTCTCCCAGCTATCAATCCACCGATGGTATTTATTGAGCGCTTTCTGTGGGCAGAGCACTGTACTAAGTGCCTAGGAGAGTACGGTAGAGAAGCAGCATGGCTCAGTGGAAAAAGCCCGGGCTTTGGAGTCAGAGGTCATGGGTTCAAATCTAGGCTCCGCCACTTGTCAGCTGTGTGACTTTGGGCAAGCCACTTTACTTCTCTGGGCCTCAGTTACCTCATCTGGAAAATGGGGATTAAGACTGTGAGCTCCCCATGGGACAACCTGATCACCTTGTAACCTTCCCAACACTTAAAACAGTGCTTTGCACATAGTAAGCGCTTAATAAATGCCATTATTATTATTATTATTACAGTAGAACAGAGTTCAGTCAGTCAGTCAATCGTATTATTGAGTGCTTATAATGCATGCAGAGAACTGTACTATGCGCTTGGGAGAGTACAGTTGAGCAGAGTTCAGTCAATCAGTCAATGGTATTCACTGAGCACTTACTGAGTGCAGAGCACTGTACTAAGCGCTTGGGAGAATACAATATAACAATAAACAGACACATTCCCTGCCCACAAGGAGCTGACAGTCTAGAGAAGGAGGCATACGTAAGACTAAATGAATAAATTCCGGATATGGACATAAGTGCTGTGTGGCTGAGGGGGGCGGGGGGGAATAAAGGTCGGCCTCATTTTCCCATTTTACAAGGGAGGAAACTGAGGCCGAAAGAGGCTCCGTGACTTACCCAAGGCCAAAAGACACAGGGTTTCTGTCCCCAGGGCCATTCATTCATTCATTCATTCAATCGTATTTATTGAGCGCTTACCATGTGCAGAGCACTGTACTAAGCGCTTGGGAAGTTGGCAACATATAGAGACGGTCCCTACCCAACAGTGGGCTCACCGTCTAGAAGACTGTGAAGGCCATGCGCTCTCTTTCTCAGAGGCTGGAGCATTATTACCCCAGCGGAGGGACAAAAGAGGGAGTCTACCTCAAATCCCGCTACATTTCTCTCCCAGCCGCTCTGGCCATCCCTCTTCCGGCTTCTGTTCTTCCCACCTCCTTTCACTTCTTGTGCTTCTCAGAGAGCTGAGTCAAACTCAAAACCTCCCCATCTTCAAAGCCCTCCAGAAATCCCATCTCCTCAACGCCCCATCTGGGCCTCAGGGCCTCTCCTCCCGTTCCCGGACCCGGAGTCAAAACGCCGCCACTCTGCCCGATGCCCGGAGAAGGGACGGAGAAGCCGCCAACCCGTCTTTCTCCTCCAGCTCCCGGCCACTGTAGTCAAAGAAGATGTCCGAGTCCTCGGCCAGCGCCCGCTCCATGACCCGGATCGTCCGGTCGAAGAAGATCAGGAATTCTTCCGAATGGAGAATCTGCTGTTTTTCCTCTTCGGTCAGCTCCCTGGGGAGTGCTGAGGGAGGGCGAGGTCAGTTAAGGGCAGGCAGGACGGGGCTGGGCATCGTGGCTCAGGGGGTAGTGCCCGAGCCCGGGAGTGAGCACTGTCTGGAGAAGCAGCGTGGCTCAGTGGCAAGAGCCCGGGCTTTGGAGGCAGAGGTCATGGGTTCAAATCCCGGCTCTGTCAGCTGTGTGACTTTGGGCAAGTCACTTCACTCCTCTGGGCCTCAGTTACCTCAGCTGTAAAATGGGGATTAAAACTGTGAGCCCCCCGTGGCCCACCTTGTAACCGCCCCAGCGCTTAGAACAGTGCTTTTTTTTTTTTTTGGCATTTGTTAAGCGCTTACTACGTGCAAAGCACTGTTCTAAGCGCTGGGGGGGATACAAGGTGATCAGGTTGTCCCACGTGGGGCTCACAGTCTTCATCCCCATTTTTTTACAGATGAGGGATCTGAAGCTCAGAGAAGTTACGTGACTTGCCCAGGGTCACACAGCAGACATGAGAAGCAGCGTGGCTCAGTGGAAAGAGCACGGACTTTGGAGCCAGAGGTCGTGGGTGCGAATCCTGGCTCTGCCACTTGTCAGCTGTGTGACTTTGGGCAAGTCACTTAACTTCTCTGGGCCTCAGTTACCTCATCTGTAAAATGGGGATGAAGATTGTGAGCCCCACGTGGGACAACCTGATCACCTTGTATACCCCCAGCGCTTAGAACAGTGCCTTGCACATAGTAAGCACTTAATAAATGCCATTATTATTATTATTATTATGTGGCAGAGCCGGGATTCGAACCCATGACCTCTGCCTCCCAAGCCCGGGCTCTTTCCACTGAGCCACGCTGCTTTGCACATAGTAAGCGCTTAACAAATACCATCATTAGTATTATTATTATTCTCTGGGTTCTAATCCCGGCTCTGCCACTTGCCTGTTGGGTGATTTGGGGAAAGTCATTTCACTTCTCCGGGCCTCAGTTACCTCACCTGAAAAATGGGGGTTAAGACCGTGAGCGCCGGGAGGGACTGTGTCCAACCTGATTAGCTTGTATCTACCCTGGTGCTTAGTACAGTGCCTGGCACATAGTGAGTGCTTAACAAATACCATTTAAAAAAAAATGAAAAGGACCAGGCAGGGGCAGCGGGGGCAGGCAAGATTGGGGAGAAGCGGTTCCAACCTCGTCACCTGCTCCATTTCTTTGCCACTATTGTATTGACTAAGCGCTGACTGTTGGAAAAGCACCACGCCAAGCAACGGGGGTAGACACAGATCCGACACGGTGCCCATCCCACTCGGGACTCAGTCTGAAAGGGAGGGAAAGCGTGTGTCTTTTCCCTGACAGAACAGGAAACTGAGGCCCAGAGAGGTTAAGGGGCTTGCCCCAGGTCACACAGCAAGCCGGGGGCAGAACTAGGACTACCAACCCCCAGCTCTCTCCCTACAGGGCCAAGGGAGAGAGATCTCAGCGTCCTCCCCGGCTGCACCCCCAAAATCCGACACCCTGAGGTAAAAGTTCATTCTGGGATCCTGGGATAATAATAATAATAATAATAATAATAATAATAATAATAATGATAGTATTTGTTAGGTGCTTACTATGTGCCAGGCACCGTTCTAAGCGCTGGGGTGGATGCAAGCTAATCCAGTAGGACACAGTCCCTGTCTCATGTGGGGCTCACAGTCTCAATCCCTATTTTACAGAAGAGGTAACTGAAGCTGAGAGAAGTGAAGTGACTCGCCAGAAGTCACACAGCAGACAAGTGTCAGAGCCGGGATTAATAATGATAATAATAATAATGATCAATCAATCGTATTTATCGATATTATTTATTATAATAATATAATATTTAACATATTCAATAATTTTAAATATAAATTTATTACATAAATATCATAATATATATTATATTATATTATATTATATTATTATAATATGTATTATATATTATATTATATGAATATATTACAAATACACTGTATGTCATGATTATATCATATTATATTATAAATATATTATAGGAATATAATTTAATAATATTTAATATATAATATAATAACATTTATTGTAATAATAATAATAATAGTATTTGTTAAGCACTTACTATGTGCCAAGCACTGTTCTAAGCACTGGTGGGGATACAAGGAAATCAGGTTATGACTTGCCAAAAGTCACAGAGCAGACAAGTGACAGAGCCGGGATTATTATTAATAATAATAATAATAATAATGGTATTTGTTAAGCACTTACTATGTGCCAAGCACTGTTCTAAGCACTGGTGGGGATACAAGGAAATCAGGTTGTGACTTGCCAAAAGTCACATAGCAGACAAGTGTCAGAGCTGGGATTAATAATAATAATAATAATTGTATTTGTTAAGCACTTACTATGTGCCAAGCACTGTTCTAAGTGCTGGTGGGGATACAAGGAAATCAGGTTGTGACTTGCCAAAAGTCACACAGCAGACACGTGTCAGAGCCGGGATTAATAATAATAATAATAATGGTATTTGTTAAGCACTTACTATGTGCCAAGCACTGTTCTAAGCACTGGTGGGGATACAAGGAAATCAGGTTGTGACTTGCCAAAAGTCACACAGCAGACAAGTGTCAGAGCCGGGATTAATAATAATAATAATAATAACGGTATTTGTTAAGCACTTACTATGTGCCAAGCACTGTTCTAAGCGCTGGTGGGGATATAAGGAAATCAGGTTGTGACTTGCCAAAAGTCACACAGCAGACAAGTGTCGGAGCTGGGATTAATAATAATAATAATAATAATAATAATAATGGTATTTTTAAGCACATACTATGTGCCAAGCACTATTCTAAGCACTGGTGGGGATACAAGGAAGTCAGGTTGTGACTTGTCAAAAGTCACACGGCAGACAAGTGTCAGAGCCGGGATTAATAATAATAATAATAATAACGGTATTTGTTATGCACGTACTATGTGCCAAGCACTGTTCTAAGCACTGGTGGGGATACAAGGAAATCAGGTTGTGACTTGCCAAAAGTCACACAGCAGACAAGTGTCAGAGCCGGGATTAATAATAATAATAATGGAATTTGTTAAGCACTTACTATGTGCCAAGCACTGTTCTAAGCGCTGGTGGGGATACAAGGAAATCAGGTTGCCCCACATGGGGCTCACAGTCTTAATCCCCATTTTACAGGTTAGGTAACTGAGGAACAGAGAAGTTAAGCGACTTGCCCAAAGTCACACAGCTGACAAGTGGTGGAGCCGGGATTGGAGCCCATGACCTCTGACTCCCAAGCCTGGGATCTTTCCACTGAGCCACGCTGCTTCTCTGGGATTAAAACCCATGACCTTCCGCCTGGCAGATCCGTGCTCTATCCACCACGCCATGCGGCCTTCCCAGCTCCCCCTGCCAGATGGGAAATTCCAAGAATTCCAGGGATGGCCACATACCTCAGCTCCAGTTAACTGCCCTCCCCCACTTCCTCCCTCCATTCCCCGGTACCTTCTTCCACCTCTGGCTTCTGCTCCTGGTTTTCCACGTCTGAGTCGCGTCCGTCCTTCGCCTCCACCAACTCCTCATCCTCCTCATCCTCTAAAAAGAAAAGCGGGAATGGGAAAAGGCACGCACACGCGCTTCACTTCTCGCCGACCAAGGTCTGGGAGGGACGGGGGAAGAGAATCAATCAATCAATCGTATTTATTGAGCGCTTACTGTGTGCAGAGCACTGTACTAAGCGCTTGGGAAGTACACGTTGGCAACATATAGAGACAGTCCCTACCCAACAGCGGGCTCACAGTCTAAAAGAGGGAGACAGAGAACAAAACCAAACATACTAACAAAATAAAATAAATAGAATAGATATGTACAAGTAAAATAAATAAATAAATAAATAGAGTAATAAATATGTCCAGACTGCTTTGGGGCTTTCCAAGGAAGCTGTGGGGGAGGGCTACCAGTAGCTTCCCAAGCGGTTAGTACAGTGCTCTGCACACAGTAAGCGCTCAGTAAATACGATTGAATGAATGAATGATGGTGGTCACAGGGTGTCCAATCCCACCAACAAATGCAGCCTCCGGCACGGGTAGTATGTGTGTTAGTGAGTGTGTGTGTGTGTGTGTGTGTGTGTGTGTGTGAGTGTGTGTGCAAGTGTGAGTGTGAGTGTGTGTGTGAGTGTGAGTGTAAGTGTGAGTGTGAGTGGCACAAGGCTTGAAGAGTGCCTGGGAGCAGTAAGAATGGCCCAGCCATTATTTTAATTATTATTATTGTTACCATTATTATTATCATCATCATCATAATGGCATTCCTTAAGCGCTTACTATGTGCAAAGCACTGTTCTAAGCGCTGGGGAAGATACAAGGTGATCAGGTTGTCCCACGGGGGGCTCACAGTCTTCATCCCCATTTTCCAGATGAGGGAACTGAGGCCCAGAGATGTGAAGCGACTTGCCCAAAGTCACCCAGCTGACAATTGGCAGAGCCGGGATTTGAACCCGGGACCTCTGACTCCAAAGCCCCTGCTCTTACCACTGAGCCTCTCTGCTTCCCATGTACTTGCTTTGCACTTCTTCTGTGCCGAGCACTGCACTAAGCGCTGGGGAAGATTTAAAATAATCAGGTTGGGCATAGTCCTTGTCCTACGTGGAGTTTAGTCTTCGGGGGGAGGAAGAACAGGTATTTTATCCCCATTGTGCAGATGAGAAAACTGAGGCCCAGAGAAGTGAAATAACTTGTCCAAGGCCACACAGCAGACAAGGGGCAGAGCTGAGATTTGAACCCAAGTGCCCAGGCTGCTTCCCCCTGAGACCCACTGCCTGGAGCCCGTAATCAATTGTATTTATTGAGCGCTTACTGTGTGCAGAGCACTGTACTAAGCGCTTGGGAAGTCCAAGTTGGCAACATATAGAGACGGTCCCTAACCAACAGTGGGCTCACAGCCTAAAAGTGGAGAAGCAGCGTGGCTCAGGGGAAAGAGCCCGGGCTTTAGAGTCAGAGGTCATGGGTTCAAATCCCAGCTCCGCCCATTGTCAGCTGGGTGCCCAGCTGTGAAGTTAAGTGCCCAAGGTCACCCAGCAGGGAGCTGGGATTAGAACCCACGCCCTCTGACTCCCAAGCCGGGGCTCTTATCACTAAATGCGATTGATTGATTGATAATACATATTTATTCTATTTATTTTATTTTGTTAGTATGTTTGGTTTTGTTCTCTGTCTCCCCCTTTTAGACTGTGAGCTAAAAGGTTGCCCCCCGGTCCCCAAGCCCAGTGACCCCCCCAGCCCCTCAACCTAGTGACCCCCAGCCCCCCCGAAGAGGTGAAGCAGAACTGCTCTCCCAGGTGAGGTAGTTCTGCTCCTCAGCTCTTGGGTTAACCCCTCTACCCCCCGCCCCATCTTCCCCTCTCCCACAGAGCCCTAGGGCTGATGGTCGTGGGTTCGAATCCCGGCTCTGCCCATTGTCAGCTGTGTGACTTTGGGCAAGCCACTTCACTTCTCTGGGCCTCAGTTCCCTCATCTGGAAAAGGGGGATGAAGACTGTGAGCCCCCCGGGGGACAACCTGATCTCCTTGTAACCTCCCCAGCGCTTAGAACAGCGCTTTGCACATAGTAAGTGCTTAGTAAATGCCATTATTATTATTATTATTATTATCCCGGGCCCCCTCCCCATCCCCAGTGCTGGGCATCACCCCTGCAGTCACAGACCCCCCCACCCTCTCAAGACTCCTAGTCCCAAAAGCCTCCGTGAGACATAGGGACAACCTGCCTGACCCCAGCCAGAACTCTCTTGTCCAGAGAATTAAGCTCCTTGAGGGCAGTGAATGTGTTTGCTTTTATTTTATTTTATTTTATTTTATTTTATTTTATTTTTTTATTTTATTTTATTTTATTTTTTATTTTTATTTTATTTTATTTTATTTTATATTTTATTTTATTTTATTTTTATTTTATTTTTTTATTTTATTTTATTTTATTTTTTATTTTTATTTTATTTTATTTTATTTTATATTTTATTTTATTTTATTTTTATTTTATTTTATTTTATTTTATTTTATATTTTATTTTATTTTATTTTTTATTTTTATTTTATTTTATTTTATTTTATTTTATATTTTATTTTATTTTATTTTATTTTATTTTATATTTTATTTTATTTTATTTTATATTTTATTTTATTTTATTTTATTTTTATTTTATTTTATTTTATTTTTTATTTTATTTTTTATTTTATTTTATTTTATTTTATTTTACTTTACTTTACTTTATATTTTATTTTATTTTATTTTATTTTATTTTATTTATTTTGTTAGTATGTTTGGTTTTGTTCTCTGTCTCCCCCTTCTAGACTGTGAGCCCGCTGTTGGGTAGGGACCGTCTCTATGAGAAGCAGCGTGGCTCAGTGGACAGAGCCCGGGCTTTGGAGTCAGAGGTCATGGGTTCAAATCCCGGCTCCGCCAATTGTCAGCTGGGTGACTTTGGGCAAGTCACTTCACTTCTCTGGGCCTCAATTACCTCATCTGGAAAAAGAGGATTAAAACTGTGAGCCCCCTGTGGGACAACCTGATCACCTTGTAACCTCCCCAGCGCTTAGAACAGTGCTTTGCACATAGTAAGCGCTTAACAAATACCATTATTATTATTATTACGTGTTGCTGACTTGTACTTCCCAAGCACTGAGTACAGTGCTCTGCACACAGTAAGAGCTCAATAAATATGATCGATTGATAGATTGATTGCTTATTGTTGTATTGCCCTCTCCCGAGTGCTTAACACAGTGCTCTGCACACAGTAAGTGCTCGATAGATACGAATGAATGAGCAAGCGTGATTCACCCCTCAGCTTCCCCGTCGGACCCCTTGCACCCTGAGCAAGTGTGACCCCTGACCCCGGTCACACCCCTCCCGCCCTGAGCAAGGCCCGGATCCAGCCCCTCCTCCCACCGGAGAGCGGAAAGCAGGGATCGCAGAGCGTGTCGCGCACTGTCGTCACCTTCGGCGGCGGACTGGAAGGCCGTCAGAGGGGTCTGGGTCTCCTTGGAGTAGGTCACCAGCTCCCGGGGCAGGAAGTCGGCCTGGGTCAGCTTGGACACTCCCAATCTGTGCAGCCGGTGTCTGGGGTCGGGACGGAGAGAGGAGGTCAGCCCGGGATGGCCGAAGGATGGGGAAGGGGGCCGCGCCACCCCAGACTGCCAGAGGGTCACACCGCCCCAATCCCGGGGGTCCCGCCCCGGATCGCTCCTTCCCTCCCAACCCCGCGAGGCCCCAACCCCTCAGCTCGTGGGAAAATCCACCCGGCCGGAATCTAAGAGGCGTCTACACCGCCACCTCCGTCACCCGGGTAATTCCATAGAGAAGCCTAATGGCTTAATGGAAAGAGCCCGGGCTTGGCAGGCAGAGTTCGTGGGTTCTAATCCCTGCTCTGCCACTTATCAGCTGTGTGACTTTGGGCAAGTCGCGTCACTTCTCTGTGCCTCGGTTACCTCATCTGTAAAATGGGCATTAAGACTGTGAGCCCCCGCGTGGGACCTGGTATCAACCCCAGTGCTTAGAACAGTTCTTGGCACATAGTAAGCACTTAACAAATGCCATCATCATCATCATTATTATTATTAGAAGATGTACTTCCCCCGAACAGACGGTGGACTCAACTGTCACTACCGCTCTCCCACCCCATCAGAAGGACCCGGGTTCTAGTCCTGACTCCGCCCTTCGCCTGCTCTGAGACTTTGGGCAAGTCACTTCACTTCTCTGGTCCTCAGTGACCTCATCTGGAAAATGGGGATTAAGGCCATGAGGCCCCGTGTGGGACATGGACGGTGTCTGACCTGATTAGCAGCACTTACTATGGTGCCAGGCACATAGCAAGCGCTTAACAAATACCATAAAAAGGGTGCACAGTATAGTATTCTGCACCCTGCAGATGCTTACTACAGAGCCTTGTACCTAGTAAGCACTCAGCACAGTGCCCCACGGCCAGGAGGCATTCAGTAAATAGCAGCGGCTGATGGAATTGCCCCTCGAGAAGGGCAGAGGAGGCTCAGAGCAGAAAGGAATTCATTCATTCAATCGTATTTATTGAGTGCTTACTGTACTGAGCGCTTGGGAATGAAGGCAGGGCATGTTCTACGTGAGACCTGACAGACTGAGAGAGGGCATTAATCGGGAAGATCTCCTCACTCTCCCCCAAGTGACAGCAGCAAGGACCCCCTGAGTCTCCTCTCTCCATCCCTGATTCTCTCCTAGTAACCCAGGATGGACTATCTAACCCCCGACTCTCCCCTCTCCCCCTTTCCAGCCCCAACCATTCCCCAGTGACCCATCGCGGCCCATCCAACCCCCCTGACTCTCCCCTCTCCCCTCTCCCCTTCTCCATCCCTGACCCTCCTCTCGTGACCGAGAAGGGACCACCCAACCCTCCTGACTCTCTCCTCTCCATCCCTGTCTCTCCCCCAGTGACCCAGCACGGACACTCCTCCCTGGCTCTGTCCAAACCACTCTGGACCGGCTGGAGTTTCTTTTTGCCTGGCTCCCTGTGGGCCCGGATTCCCTGCGCCCACGCCCAGCCCGTAGGGAGAAGCTGTGCTTCCCACCTTTGGTTCCGTACTTGTGGCCCTGAAACTATTTCTAGTTGACTCCGGGCAGGGGGGGACACCGGTCAGAGGGGTTTCCTGGTCCTTCCGGCCAGGAAAAGTCAGGGGGATTGGATAATCCATCCTGGGTCACTAAGGGAGAGTCGGGGATGGAGAAGGGAGAGTCAAGGGGGTTGGAAGGTCCTTGCTGCAATCACTTGGAGGAAAGTCAGGGATGGAGAGGGGAGAGTCAGGGGTGTTGGACGGTCCATGTTGGGTCACTGTGGCAGAGTCAGGGATGATGATGGTATTTGTTAAGCACTTACTATGTGCAAAGCACTGTTCAAAGCACTGGGGGGATACAAGGTGATCAGGCGGTCCCATGTGAGGCTCACAGTCTTAATCCCCCTTTTACAGATGAGGTAACTGAGGCACAGAGAAGTGACTTGTCCAAAGTCACACAGCCGACAACTGGCGGAGCCGGGATTTGAACCCGTGACCTCTGACTCCAAAGCCCGGGCTCTTTCCACTGAGCCACGCAAAGGGGAGAGTGAGATCTTCCCTGATTAATGCCCCCTCTCAGTCTGTCCCTCCCAGCCTTCCCTGCAGGACTCCTCTCTTTTCTGGGGTGAGATACCTGGAGGATAGGGTAAGGGGTTCTGGAACTTCCTCCAAGCTACACATCCTGTCCTTTTCCAGAAATTGTAATAATAATTCTGGTATTCTTTAAGTGCTCAAACACCGTTCTAAAGGCTGGGGTAGACCCAAGCAAATCTAGTTGGTCACAGTCCCTGTCCCACACGGGGCTCATGGTCTCAATCTCCATTTTGCAGATGAGGTAACCGAGGCCCAGAGAAGTGAAGTGACTTGCCCAAGGTCACACAGCAGACAAGAGGCAGAGCCCGTTCTGGGCGGTAGGAAGAGGAAGGAAAACGATTACCCCCATTTTACACGTGAAGGAACTGAGGTCCAGTCCTAAACCGACCAGCCGGGTGGCTAGCGGATCGGAGTTGGAGGATCACTCATTCAATCCATTGGATCGGCAGAGCACTTACCGTGTGCAGAGCACTGTACTGAGTGCTCAGGAGAAGGGAGAGAAAGGAGAAGCGCCAGCGCCAGATTCCCTCCATCCCCCAGAGACAGCCCCCTTCACGGCCTCTCAGCCCCGGAAGGCTCCCGGGAGGAGGCCCCAAAGCCCAGGAGATGCGGGAAGATGCGGGGTGCAGGCGTGGCGGGGGGACCCCAGAGCTCAAGCAATTCCCCGGGTGGGGGGAGGATGAGAAGGGGGGTGTGGATGGGACGAAGAAGGAAAGCGATCATCTGTACCCGAGATCCGTGTCCGACTGAAGCTGCAAAGCCGAGGGGTCCGTGTCCCACTGCAGTGTCCTAAGAGGGAACAGAAGACCCTGGGGTCACCCTCGGGGGGGGGGGGGGGGCACACCACCTTATTGGGGGGGGGGAGCAGGTGGGGTACACTGGAGGAACGGGTGGGGCATACTGGGGTATGGATGGGGCACAATGGGGTGTCAAGGGGAGCAGGTGGGGCCCACAGTCAAAGTAGGAAGGAGAACGGGTCTCGAATCCCCATCTTACAGACGGGGCAACCGAGGCCCAGAGGAGCGAAAGGACCGGCCCAAGGTCACACTGCCGGTAATAATAATAATGGCATTTATTAAGCGCTTACTATGTGCAAAGCACCGTTCTAAGCGCTGGGGAGGTGACGAGGTGATCAGGTTGTCCCACGGGGGGCTCACAGTCTTAATCCCAATTTTACAGATGAGGGAACTGAGGCCCAGAGAGACTGCGAGCCCGCTGTTGGGTAGGGACTGTCTCTATGTGTTGCCGACTTGTACTTCCCAAGCACTTAGCACAGTGCTCTGCACACAGTAAGCGCTCAATAAATACGACTGATTGGTTGATTAAGTGACTTGCCCAAAGTCACACAGCTGACAATGGGCGGAACCGGAATTTGAACCCATGACCTCTGGACTCCAAAGCCCGTGGCTCTTTCCGCTGAGCCAGGTGGCGGAGCTGGAATTAGAACCCAGGTCCTCTGACTCTTAGGCCCGGGCTCTTCCCATTGGGCCACACTGCTCCTCCACAGCCACGCCGCAGACGGGCCAGGTGTCAGGGAGAACCTGGGATGGGACCAACCGGGGCCACTCCGGGTTTGGAAATGGAGACTTGGGGGGATGATTTGCTTTGCTCTGGATCATCCTTCTCACCCGCTCCCAGGTAGGGGGGAGGGGGAGGGCAATTGTGGGGCGTACAGCAGGGGTGGGGTACACAGGGTTGGCACACGGTGGGGGGGGGACCATCAGCATGGGGGGTACACAGGCAGGGCCCAAGGAGCGGGAGGGGTACATGAGGATGGCGGGCTAGCAGACGGGACCACAAGGGTGAGCGTCAGAGAGGATTGCACGTGGGAAAGGACACCGGGAAGCACACCTCGCACACAGGACCGCGGGCCAGAGTCAGGACAACTGTCAGGACGCCGGCCCTCCGGACCGACTCTCCTTGGAGGCCCCGGGGAAGACGCCCCGATCCGCACTGGTCCAAGACAAGGGCCTGGATGGGGTCAATCAGAGTCCGTCCCGCCCGCTGCACTACACGCTCCTCACGGGCAGGGAGGGGGGCTACCAACTCTACTGTACTCTCCCAGTAATCCTAATTATTATTATTAATTACAATAATAATAATGTTATTAATAACAATAATGGTATTTGTTAAGCGCTTACTATGCGCTGGAGAAGCAGCGTGGCTCAGTGGAAAGAGCCCGGGCTTTGGAGTCAGAGGTCACGGGTTCAAATCCCGGCTCCGCCAATCGTCAGCTGTGGGACTTTGGGCAAGTCCCTTAACTTCTCTGAGCCTCAGTTACCTCACCTGTAAAATGGGGATTAGGACTGTGAGCCCCCCGTGGGACAGCCTGATCACCTTGTAACCTCCCCAGCGCTTAGAACAGTGCTTTGCACATAGTAAGTGCTTAATCAATGCCCTCATCATTATTATTATTATTATTATTATTATTATTATTATGTGTCAAACGCTGTTCTAAGCGCTGGGGGAGGTACAGGGTAATCAGGTTGGACACAGTCCATGTCCTGCATCGGACTCACAGTTTTAATCCCCATTTTACAGATGTGGGAACCGAGGCACAGAGAAGTGAAGTGACTTGACCCAAGTCATACAGCAGACGAGTGGCGGAGCCGGCATTAGAACCCACGGCCTTCTGACTCTCAAGCCCGGGCTCGGTCCACTAGGCCGTGCTGCTTCCTTAATTGTTATTAATACTAATAATAGTAATAATAATAATAGTATTTATTAGGGGTTTACTTTATGCAAAGCACTGTATTAAGCACTGCAATAGTGCAGCGTGGCTCAGTGGAAAGAGCCCGGGTTTGGGAGTCAGAGGTCGTGGGTTCTAATCCCGGCTCTGCCACTTGTCAGCTGGGTGACTTTGGGCAAGTCACTTCACTTCTCTGGGCCTCAGTTACCTCATCTGTAAAATGGGGATTAAGACTGTGAGCCCCACTTGGGACAATCTGATCACCTTGTAACCTCCCCAGCGCTTAAAACAGTGCTTGGCAAATCTCCGATTTTTTGACCCCATCCAATTTTCTCAAGTTCATCATGCCCCATTTAGTCTTCAAAGCCCAACTTCTTCCCCTTGATGACCAAACTGGCACCCTCAACGCCGCCCTCTTGTCTATATGTCTATATCTATAATTCTATTTATTTATTGATGCCTGTTTACTTGTTTTGATGCGTATATATCTATAATTCTATTTATTTATGTTGATGCTTGGTTATTTGTTTTGATGTTTGTCTTCCCCCATCTAGACTGTAAGTCAGCTGTGGGCAGGGATTGTCTCTTTATTGCTGAATTGTACTTTCCAAGAGCTTAGTGCAGTGCTCAGCACACAGTAAGTGCTCAATAAATACGATTGAATAAATGAATGAAATAGTAAGTGTTTAAAAATACCATTATTATTATTACTAGCCCTTGGTACAAAATAAACACTTCCTAAATTCCATTTTTTTCTAGAGCAGGCCTAAACCGAGCCTTTCTTGTCAGTCTCTCATTTACTGAAGGCTTACTGTGTGCAGGGCACTGTACTAAGCGCTTGGGAGCAGACAATATAGCCATACAACGGGAGTATTTCGTGCCCACAGAGAGCGTCCTTCTCCTCCCTCCACCCTCTTCTTCTTCCCCGTCCTGTTTCCCAAATTCCTGGGTTTCCAGAAGATGCTCAGTGCTCTCCCGTACTTGTACATATTTATTCTACTTATTTTATTTTGTTAATACGTTTTGTTTTGTTGTCTGTCTCCCCCTTCTAGACTGTGAGCCCGCTGTTGGGTAGGGACCGCCTCTGTGTTGCCGACTTGGACTTCCCAAGCGCTTAGTACAGTGCTCTGCACACAGTAAGTGCTCAATAAATACCATTGAATGAAGGAATGAAATGCAACACACAGTCAATCTGTCAATCGCATTTACTGAGCACTTACTGTGCGCAGGGCACTGTACTAAGCGCTTGGGAACAGACAGTATAGCCTATAGACAATATAGCCTATAGACAGTATATACAACAGGCGTATATCCTGCCCACAGAGAGCGTCCTTCCCCTCCCTCCACCCTCTTCTTCTTCCCTGTCCTGTTTCCAATCAATCAATCAATCAATCAATCGTATTTATTGAGCGCTTACTGTGTGCAGAGCACTGTACTAAGCGCTTGGGAAGTACAAGTTGGCAACATATAGAGACAGTCCCTACCCAACAGTGGGCTCACTGTCTAGAAGGGGGAGACAGAGAACGAAACCAAACATACTAACAAAGTAAAATAAATAGAATAGACATGTACAAGTAAAATAAATAGAGTAATAAATATGTACAAACATCTATACATATATACAGGTGCTGTGGGGAAGGGAAGGAGGTAAGATGGGGGGGATGGAGAGGGGGACGAGGGGGAGAGGAAGGAAGAGGCTCAGTCTGGGAAGGTTTCCCAAATTCCTGGGTTTCCAGAAGATGCTCAGTGCTCTCCCGCTCCCCATCCAACACACAGTCAGTCTGTCAATCATATGTCAGCCTGTCAATCGTATTTACTGAGCACTTCTGTGAGCAGAGCACCGTCCTAAGCACCTGGGAGAGTACGCTATGAGAGTATAGCAGACATATTCACTGCACATCATGACAAGGGACCCCCTCGAGACCTGGCAGACTGCAGACCCCCTACGTCCCCCGGCCTCCCGTCGGTCCTTGGGCTGGGGTCCGGCGGGCAAGCGGCCGGACACACGCCACGCGGGCCTGTCGGAGATGGCATTTAGGGACGCGGGGCACGGAAGCAGGCAGGGGCGGGAAGCGATGGGGATCGAGCAGCCCCCCGGTTTGAAGACCCTGGAGGCCCAACTCACCCAAGCGGCGGATGGAGCTGAAAACCCGCAGGGACCCACCCCAATCCCAACAACGCGCTCATTCGGTCATTCAATCAATCAATCATTCAATCGTATTTATTGAGCGCTTACTGTGTGCAGAGCACTGCACTAAGCGCTTGGGAAGTCCAAGTTGGCAACATCTAGAGACAGTCCCTACCCAACAGTGGGCTCACAGTCTAGAAGGGGGAGACGGAGAACAAAACCAAACATACTAACAAAATAAAATAAATAGGATAGATAGGTACAAGTAAAAAAAATAGAGTAATAAATATGTACAAACATATATACATATATACAGGTGCTGTGGGGAAGGGAAGGAGGTAAGATGAGGGGGATGGAGAGGGGGACGAGGGGGAGAGGAAGGAAGGGGCTCAGTCTGGGAAGGCCTCCTGGAGGAGGTGAGCTCTCAGTAGGGCCTTGAAGGGAGGAAATTCAGTCGTATTTATTGAGCGCTTACAGTGTGCAGCACTGTACTAAGCGCTTGGGAAGTCCAAGTTGGCAACATCTAGAGACGGTCCCCACCCAACAGTGGGCTTGTCACGTCTAGAAGCTCCGCAGGGGAGGAGGCCAGGGCCGCGTTACCTGATGAGCGCGGCGACCCTCATGGCGGCCTCCTCCCCGCCATTCAATCGTATTCATTGAGCACGTACTGCGTGAGAAGCCCTGTACTAAGCGCTTGGGAGGGTACGATACAACAATCAACAGACACATTCCCTGCCCACGATGAGCTTACGGTCTTAGAGGGAGCTTGCACACACACAAAAACCCACACCGTTCAAGAGCCTCTAGGGTTTGCCCATCCACCTCCGCAGCAAACAGAAACTGGTCACCGTTGGTTTTAAAATCGCCTATCCCCTCGCCCCCTCCTGCCCCACCTGGCTGCTCTCCTCAATCAATCAATTAATCAATCAATCAATCGTATTTATTGAGCGCTTACTGTGTGCAGAGCACTGTACTAAGCGCTTGGGAAGTCCAAGTTGGCAACATATAGAGACAGTCCCTACCCAACAGTGGGCTCACAGTCTAAAAGGGGGAGACGGAGAACAAAACCAAACATACTAACAGAATAAAAGAAATAGAATAGATATGTACAAGTAAAATAAATAAATTAATAAATAGAGTAATAAATATGTACAAACATATATACATATATATGTATATATATCATCATCATCATCAATCATATTTATTGAGCACTTACTGTGTGCAGAGCACTGGACTAAGCGCTTGGGAAGTCCAAGTTGGCAACATATAGAGACAGTCCCTACCCAACAGTGGGCTCACAGTCTAAAAGGGGGAGACGGAGAACAAAACCAAACATACTAACAGAATAAAATAAATAGAATAGATATGTACAAGTAAAATAAATAAATAAATAAATAAATAAATAAATAGAGTAATAAATATGTACAAACATATATACATATATATGTATATATATGCTTTAGTGCAGTGCCCTGTGCACAGTAATCGATCAATAAATATGATTGATATTGGCACAAGGCCGCACGCACCCACGGGCTTGGGTCTGAAAACCCCTTTGCGCCGGGGCCGGTCCCCGCGCATCCTCTTACCTGGCCAGGGGTCCCAGGTCCCCGGAGTCCTGGCTGCCAGCATCGCTGGGCGTACTCTCTGATTTCGAGGAGGGAGACAGAGGGGTCAGAACTAAACAGTGGAGATAACAATGTCCTGTGTTAGGGCCCCAGGGCAGGGGCCCACCCGCCCGCTCCACACAAAACCCCCGGACCCCCGGGACAGAGCGGGGAGAGGGCAGCCGCGGTCCAAGGCGGGGACCCCCAAAGCCAGGGGGAGAGTTGGCTGGGGAATTTTTTTAATAATAATAATAATGATGGCATTTATTATAAGGGCCCATAGGGCCCAGCCCCTAGGCAGCCCTGGCTGGATAGCGGGTCATCATCAGACCCCTGTCCACCCACAGAAGACTGGAAACTCCTTGTGGGCAGGGAACGTGTCCGCTATATTAATAATAATCATCACGATGGTATCTGCAAAGCCAGGGGGAGAGTTGGCCGGGGAATTTTTTTAATAATAATGATAATGATGGCATTTATTATAAGGGCCCATAGGGCCCAGCCCCTAGGCAGCCCTGGCTGGATAGCGGGTCATCATCAGACCCCTGTCCACCCACAGAAGACTGGAAACTCCTTGTGGGCAGGGAACGTGTCCGCTATATTAATAATAATCATCACGATGGTATCTGCAAAGCCAGGGGGAGAGTTGGCCGGGGAATTTTTTTAATAATAATGATAATGATGGCATTTATTATAAGGGCCCATAGGGCCCAGCCCCTAGGCAGCCCTGGCTGGATAGCGGGTCATCATCAGACCCCTGTCCACCCACAGAAGACTGGAAACTCCTTGTGGGCAGGGAACGTGTCCGCTATATTAATAATAATCATCACGATGGTATCTGCAAAGCCAGGGGGAGAGTTGGCCGGGGAATTTTTTTAATAATAATGATAATGATGGCATTTATTATAAGGGCCCATAGGGCCCAGCCCCTAGGCAGCCCTGGCTGGATAGCGGGTCATCATCAGACCCCTGTCCACCCACAGAAGACTGGAAACTCCTTGTGGGCAGGGAACGTGTCCGCTATATTAATAATAATCATCACGATGGTATCTGCAAAGCCAGGGGGAGAGTTGGCCGGGGAATTTTTTTAATAATAATAATAATGACGGCATTTATTATATTATATTATATTATAATTTATATATTCTTATTATTATAAGAAGCAGCGTGGCTCAGTGGGAAAGAGCACGGGCTTTGGAGTCAGAGGTCATGGGTTCAAATCCCGGCTCCGCCACTTGTCAGCTGTGTGACTTTGGGCAAGTCACTTCACTTCTCTGTGCCTCAGTTCCCTCATCTGTAAAATGGGGATGAAGACTGTGAGCCCCTCGTGGGACAACCTCATCAACTTGTATCCCCCCAGCACTTAGAACAGTGCTTTGCACATAGTAAGCGCTTAATAAATGCCATTATTATTATTATTATTATTATTATAAGGGCCCATAGGGCCCAGCCCCTAGGCAGCCCTGGCTGGATAGCGGGTCATCATCAGACCCCTGTCCACCCACAGAAGACTGGAAACTCCTTGTGGGCAGGGAACGTGTCCGCTATATTAATAATAGTCATCACGATGGTATTTGCAAAGCCAGGGGGAGAGTTGGCCGGGGAATTTTTTTAATAATAATAATAATAATGGCATTTATTATAAGGGCCCATAGGGCCCAGCCCCTATGCAGCCCTGGCTGGATAGCGGGTCATCATCAGACCCCTGTCCACCCACAGAAGACTGGAAACTCCTTGTGGGCAGGGAACGTGTCTGCTATATTAATAATAATCATCACGATGGTATTTGTTAAGCGCTTACTCTGTGCCAAGCACTGTTCTAAGCGCTGGGGAGGTTACAGGGTGATCAGGTTGTCCCACGGGGGGCTCACAGTCTTAATTCCCATTTTGCAGATGAGGGAACTGAGGCCCAGAGAAGTGAAGTGACTTGCCCAGAGTCACACAGCTGACAATCGGCAGAGCCGGGGTTTGAACCCATGACCTCCGACTCCAAAGCCCGGGCTCTTTCCATTGAGCCACGCTGCTTCTCTGTGAGCCCACTGTTGGGTAGGGATTGTCTCTGTATGTTGCCAACTTGTACTTCCCAAGCGCTTCGTCCAGTGCTCTGCACACAGTAAGCGCTCAATAAATACGATTGATTGATTGATTGATTGAATTTCCCATTTTAGGGGAAGATTCTGGAAACCAACGTTGGGGCTGAGAGGGCCAGGGCATCATCATCATCAATCGTATTTATTGAGCGCTTACTGTGTGCAGAGCACTGTACTAAGCGCTTGGGAAGTACAAGTTGGCAACATATAGAGACGGTCAATACCCAACAGTGGGCTCACAGTCTAAAAGGGGAGACAGAGAACTCCTCTGTACTCCTGCTCCTGGGGTTTTATGCCGAGAGCCAGCTACTGTGAGTGAAATGAGGAAAGCAGTAAACAGTCATTCTATATTAAAATCTCAAACAGGGATGGATGAGGCCAATCTTAATGTTGCCTGTGCTTAAAAAATTACAGAATAATAATGTTTAGTCTATATTCATTCATTCAATCGTATTTATTGAGCACTTAGTGCACAGCACTGTACTAAGCGCTTGGGAAATACAAGTCGGCAACATATAGAGACGGTCCCGTATCACAAGAATAATGCATCTGTCTATTTAATCCAACTTCAGCACTGCCATGACTAAAATATGCGGGAATAGTTAAGGGAGGAACCGATTGTAAAGGCAGAAAAGTCTAAAGCCTTGAGTTCCAACAAACCCTAAGAATGGGTTACATTTACAGGTTTACCTTTTGATCACCAAAAATACTGGCTATGAGCAAAGCAGTGTAAGGTGCCCTCCAGACCAAAATTTCTTAAAAGAAAACAAAGGGTCAGTGCAGTACCCTTCCCATTTCTAGTTAATAGAAAAGAGGTCATCTTCCTGAAGACATTTTCATGTTAAAACACCCTACCACCAGCTGGGATGAAGCCCCGGGAACAGCCTGACCTGTACTGGGCAGAGAGAGAAGTTGGGGAGGTGAAGCAATGGTCGGGCTTGAGTCTGTCACACATATTATACAACCATATGTATATATGGTTGTACATATTTATTACTCTATTTATCTATTTATTTATTTATTTTACTTGTACATTTCTATCCTACTTATTTTATTTTGTTGGTATGTTTGGTTCTGTTCTCTGTCTCCCCCTTTTAGACTGTGGGCCCACTGTTGGGTAGGGACTGTCTCTATGTGATGCCAATTTGTACTTCCCAAGCGCTTAGTACAGTGCTCTGCACATAGTAAGCGCTCAATAAATACGATCGATTGATTGATTGATTGATATTAAGGATGAACTGACAGTTGCCAAGACACTCCTACTCCTTCTGGACAATTCCCCCTTTCTAGGCTGTGAGCCCATTGTGGGCAGGGACTGTCCTTGTTGCTGAATTGTACTTTAAAAGCACTTAGTGCAGCGCCCTGCACATAGTAAGTGCTCAATAAATATGACTGAATAGTAAGTGCTTGATAAATTTGATTGAATGAATGACTACCAGGCTGGTGAGAGCAAGCTGCATGTGTCACTACACTACTCACACCTTAAGCTTTTCAGTGCTTACAATAGCCCTGCTATTGTTTCAGTGGAAAGAGCACATACTGCCCACCCCCGCCAGCCTGCTCATTGCTCTCTGTCCCTGGGAGAACATGGAAAGCAGGGACCAGAGGGTATGGAGGGCGCTTCCCCCAGTCACCAGCACTACAATCAATTCTGTGTAGGTTCTCGGACCTGAATTCTCAACCGATGAACGTCTTCTCCTGATGGGAGAGTCTCGTGATTTACAGTGACCAGCTGTAAAATTACAAATCTTTTCTAAAGCCAAATACGTTTTCAAGAATTAGACTGATTTAGATAAAATACTGTTGCAATTCAAAAAGTTGATCTATTTAAACTCATCTACCTGAAAACTGTCAATCTCCCTGCCTACAAAAAAGTAAGATTTGGACACCATTAGACCTGGGTACTCTATTTATTTATTACTCTATTTATTTTACTTGTACATATCTATTCTATTTATTTTATTTTGTGAGTATGTTTGGTTTTGTTCTCCGCCTCCCCCTTTTAGACTGTGAGCCCACTGTTGGGTAGGGACTGTCTCTATATGTTGCCAACTTGTACTTCCGAAGCGCTTAGTACAGTGCTCTGCACACAGTAAGCGCTCAATAAATACAATTGATTGATTGATTGATTGATTGACAGCGACTGTGTCCAACCCAATTAGCTTGTATCCACCTCAGCGCTTAGCACAGCGCCTGGCACCTAGTAAGTGCTTAACAAATACCATTTAAAAATAGACATTTTAAGATAGAACAGTGCTTGGCACATAGTAAACGCTTAATAGATACCATTATTATTATTATTATTATTAAAAAGGTGGTCAAATGGATCCAACCTGATTTGTTTGTATCCACCTCAGCGCTTCACACAGTGCTTGGCACACAGTAAACGCTTAACAAATACCATTATTATTATTATTAGAAAGGTGGTCAAAAGGGTCCAACCTGATTTGTTTGTATCCACCTCGGCGCTTAGCACAGTGCCTGGCACATAGTAAGTGCTTAACAAATACCATTTAAAAATGGACATTGTAAAATAGAACAGTGCTCGCCATGTTGTAAATGCTTAACAAATATCATTATTATTATTATTATTATTATTATTATTATTCTTAGAAAGGTGGTCAAAAGGGTCCAACCGGATTTGTTTGTATCCACCTCAGTGCTTAGCACAGTGCCTGGCATACAGTGAGTGCTTAAATGTCATTAAAAAATATACATTTTAAGATAGAACAGTGCTCGGCACATAGTAAATGCTCAACAAATACCATTATTATTACTATTATTATTATTGTTAGAAAGGTGGTCAAAAGGGTCCAACGTGATTTGCTTGTATCCACCTCAGTGCTTAGCACAGTGTCTGGCACATAGTAAGTGCTTAACAAACACCATTTAAAAATAGACATTTTAAGATAGAACGGTGCTCGGCACATAGCAAACGCTTAACAAATACCATTATTATTATTATCATTATTAGAAAGGTGGTCAAAGGGTCCAACCTGATTTGCTTGTATCCACCTCAGTGCTTAGCACAGTGTCTGGCACATAGTAAGTGCTTAACAAACACCATTTAAAAATAGACATTTTAAGATAGAACAGTGCTCGGCGCATAGCAAACGCTTAACAAATACCATTATTATTATTATCATTATTAGAAAGGTGGTCAAAAGGGTCCAACCTGATTTGCTTGTATCCACCTCAGCGCTTCGCACAGCGCCTGGCACATAGTAAGTGCTTAACAAACACCATTTAAAAATAGACATTTTAAGATAGAACAGTGCTCGGCGCATAGCAAACGCTTAACAAATACCATTATTATTATTATCATTATTAGAAAGGTGGTCAAAAGGGTCCAACCTGATTTGCTTGTATCCACCTCAGCGCTTTGCACAGTGCTTGGCACACAGTAAACGCTTAACAAATACCATTATTATTATTATTTTTATTCTTAGAAAGGTGGTCAAAAGGGTCCAACCTGATTTGCTTGTATCCACCTCAGCGCTTAGCACAGCGCCTGGCACATAGTAAGTGCTTAACAAACACCATTTAAAAATAGACATTTTAAGATAGAACGGTGCTCGGCACATAGTAAACGCTTAACAAATACCATTATTATTATTATCATTATTAGAAAGGTGGTCAAAGGGTCCAACCTGATTTGCTTGTATCCACCTCAGCGCTTCGCACAGTGCCTGGTACATAGTAAGTGCTTAACAAATACCATTTTAAAATAGACATTTTAAGATAGAACAGTGCTCGGCACACAGTAAACGCTTAACAAATACCATTATTATTATTATTCTTAGAAAGGTGGTCAAAAGGGTTCAACCTGATTTGCATGTATCCACCTCAGCGCTTCGCACAGTGCCTGGCACATAGTAAGTGCTTAACAAACACCATTTAAAAATAGACATTTTCAGATACAACAGTGCTCGGCACATAGTAAAACGCTTAACAAATACCATTATTATTATTATCATTATTAGAAAGGTGGTCAAAAGGGTCCAACCTGATTTGCTTGCATCCACCTCAGCGCTTCACACAGTGCCTGGCACATAGTAAGTGCTTAACAAATTACCATTTAAAAATAGACATTTTAAGATAGAACAGTGCTCGGCACATAGTAAAACGCTTAACAAATACCATTATTATTATTATCATTATTAGAAAGGTGGTCAAAAGGGTCCAACCTGATTTGCTTGCATCCACATCAGCGCTTCGCACAGTGCCTGGCACATAGTAAGTGCTTAACAAATTACCATTTAAAAATAGACACTTTAAGATAGAACAGTGCTCGGCACATAGCAAAACGCTTAACAAATACCATTATTATTATTATCATTATTAGAAAGGTGGTCAAAAGGGTCCAACCTGATTTGCTTGCATCCACCTCAGCGCTTCGCACAGTGCCTGGCACATAGTAAGTGCTTAACAAATTACCATTTAAAAATAGACATTTTAAGATAGAACAGTGCTCGGCACATAGTAAAACGCTTAACAAATACCATTATTATTATTATCATTATTAGAAAGGTGGTCAAAAGGGTCCAACCTGGTTTGCTTGCATCCACCTCAGCGCTTCGCACAGTGCTTGGCACACGGTAAATGCTTAACAAACACCATTATTATTCTTAGAAAGGTGGTCAAAAGGGTCCAACCTGATTTGCTCGCATCCACCTCAGCGCTTTGCACAGTGCCTGGTAGATAGTAAGGACTTAACAAATACCATCATTAATAATAATAATAATAATAATAATAATAATAATAAATACGATTGAATGAATGATAGGCCGCAGAACCCCTGACTCCCAACCCCTACAGTGGCTGGAGAGAGGTCGACGACCAACTGTTTCGCCCGGGCCCGACTCGAAATGCCCACACACAGGACCAAATCCCGCTGGTCCTGTGACCCATATATATGTACACACCTGTATATATGTATATATTCATTAATTCATTCAATCGTATTTATTGAGCGCTTACTGTGCGCAGAGCACTGTACTAAGCGCTTGGGAAGTCCAAGTCGGCAACATCTAGAGACGGTCCCTATCCAACAACGGGCTCACAGTCTAGAAGCGGGTGACAGACAACAAAACAAAACACGTCGACAGGTGTCCAAATTGCCAGAACAAATAGAATTAAAGCTAGATGCGCATCGTTAGCAAAATAAAAAGAATAGCAAATATGTACTAAACGTTTCCCAATGGCGGCCGAGCACTGTACTAAGTGCTTGGGAAAGGACAATGTAACAATAGAGGAGACACATTCCCTGCCCACAGCGAGCTTACAGTCTAGAGGGGGAGATAGACATTAATATAAATAAAGTACAGATACGTACTTAAGTGGTGTGAGGCGGGGGGGAGGCGTGAATTAAGGGAGCAAGTAGAGTGATGCAGAAGGGAAGCAGCGTGGCTCAGTGGAAAGAGCCCGGGCTTAGGAGTCATCATCATCATCATCATCATCATCATCAATCGTATTTATTGAGCGCTTACTGTGTGCAGAGCACTGCACTAAGCGCTTGGGAAGTACAAGTTGGCAACACACAGAGACAGTCCCTACCCAACAGTGGGCTCACAGTCTAAAAAGGGGAGACAGAGAACAAAACCAAACATACTAATAAAATCATCATCATCAATCGTATTTATTGAGTGCTTACTGTGTGCAGAACACTGTACTAAGCGCTCTTAGTATGCGTCTGTACATATTTATTACTCTAGTTATTTATTTTACTTGTACATATCTATTCTATTTATTTTATTTTGTTAGTACGTTTGGTTTTGTTCTCCGTCTCCCCCTTTTAGACTGTGAGCCCACTGGTGGGTAGGGACTGTCTCTATGTGTTGCCACCTTCCCAAGCGCTTAGTACAGTGCTCTGCACACAGTAAGTGCTCAATAAATACGATTGATTGATTGATTGATTGATTGACCCTTAGGGAGCCCGGGGACCACGAGGGACGGCCGGCACGGGGGATGCCCACGCGACCAACCTAGAGGCGGCTCGGATGAAATCCCGATGCTCTGCAGCAGAGCCTCAGTCTCCCTCCTCTTGCGGTCCAAATCCGAGTCCTCTTGGATGGGCTCCTTCTTTAGCTGGAGTTCCGCCTGTAGGGAAGAACGAGCCGATATCCACGGTCAGGCCCGGGGCCCGGCGGCGGGCACGGTACCCACGCGAGGCCGACGGGGCCGTGAACCATCGACTTGGCATCCCGGGAAGCGGGAGCTGGTGGGGTCCAGTGTGAGCCCGTTGTCGGGCAGGGACCATCTCTATATGTTGCCGATTTGTAATAATAATAATAATAAAGACACTTATTAAGCACTTACTATGTGCGAAGCACCGTCTCAAGCGCTGGGGAGGTAACAAGGTGACCAGGTTGTCCCACGTGGGGCTCACAGTCTTAATCCCCGTTTTCCAGATGAGGTCACTGAGGCCCAGGGAATAATAATAATAATGATAATGATGGCATTTATTAAGCGCTTACTATGTGCAAAGCACTGTTCTAAGCGCTGGGGAGTTTACAAGGTGATCAGGTTGTCCCACGGGGGGCTCACAGTCTTCATCCCCATTTTCCAGATGAGGTCACTGAGGCCCAGGGAATAATAATAATAATAATAATGGCATTTATTAAGCGCTTACTATGTGCAAAGCACTGTTCTAAGCGCTGGGGAGTTTACAAGGTGATCAGGTTGTCCCACGGGGGGCTCACAGTCTTCATCCCCATTTTCCAGATGAGGTCACTGAGGCCCAGGGAATAATAATAATAATAATAATAATAATGGCATTTATTAAGCGCTTACTATGTGCAAAGCACTGTTATAAGCGCTGGGGAGTTTACAAGGTGATCAGGTTGTCCCACGGGGGGCTCACAGTCTTCATCCCCATTTTCCAGATGAGGTCACTGAGGCCCAGGGAATAATAATAATAATAACGATGGCATTTATTAAGCGCTTACTATGTGCAAAGCACTGTTCTAAGCGCTGGGGAGTTTACAAGGTGATCAGGTTGTCCCACGGGGGGCTCACAGTCTTCATCCCCGTTTTACAGATGAGGGAACTGAGGCCCAGAGAAGTGAAGTGACTTGCCCAAAGTCACACAGCTGACAAGTGGCGGAGCCGGGGTTTGAACCCATGGCCTCTGAATCCAAAGCCCGGGCTCTTCCCACTGAGCCATGCTGCTTCTACAATAAAAAAAAACATGGTATTTGTTAAGCGCTTACTATGTGCCGGGCACTGTCCTAAGCGCTGGGGTAGATACAGGGTAATCGGGTCGGACACAGTCCACGCCAGGGAAGTGAAGTGACTTGCCCAAAGTCACCCAGCTGACAATTGGCGGAGCCGGGATTTGAACCCATGACCTCTGACTCCAAAGCCCGTGCTCTTTTTCACTGAGCCAGACTGCTTCTCACTTCCCAAGCGCTTAGTACAGTGCTCTGCATACAATAAGCGCTCAATAAATACGATTGAATGAATGAAAGGGTTGGGAGGAGGGAGACGGGTTCTAGACTCCGCTCGGACCCCAGCCTGCTGGGTTACCTTGGACAGGTCACCTCAACTAGGGCTGGGTGCTGACAGCTTTTTGGACACCTCAATGATAATAATAATCATACATATATATAATAATGATAATAATGGCATCTGTTAAGTGCTTACTATGTTCCAAGCACTGTTCTAAGCACTGGGGAGGGGGATACAAGGTCACCAGGTTATCCCACATGGGGCTCACAGTCAATCCCCATTTTACAGATGAGGTAACTGAGGCCCAGAGAAGTGAAGTGACTTGCCCAAAGTCACCCAGCTGACAAGTGGCAGAGCTGGGATTTGAACCCATGACCTCTGACTCTCAAGGCTGCGCTCTTTCCATAAATAATAATGGTATTTGTTAAGCGCTTACTATAGACTGTGAGCCAACTGTTGGGTAGGGACTGTCTCTATATGTTGCCAACTTGTACTTCCCAAGCGCTTAGTACAGTGCTCTGCACACAGTAAGCGCTCAATAAATACGATTGATGATGATGATGATGTGTGAAGCACTGTTCTAAGCACTGGGGAGGATACAAGGTGATCAGGTTGTCCCATGTGGGGCTTACAGGCTTAATCCCCATTTTACAGATGAGGTATATGAGGCACAGAGAAATTAAGTGGCTTGCCCAAGGTCACACAGCTGACAAGTGGCAGAGCCGGGATTAGAACCCATGACCTCTGACTCCCAAGCCCGGGCTCTTTCCACTGAGCCATGCTGCTTCTCAAAATGGTATTTGTTAAGCACTGACTATGTTCCAGGCACTGACTCCCTTCTAGACTGTGAGCCCACTGTTGGGTAGGGACCGTCTCTATATGTTGCCAACTTGTACTTCCCAAGCGCTTAGTACAGTGCTCTGCACACAGTAAGTGCTCAATAAATATGATTGATTGATTAATTGATTGTTCTAAGCGCTGGGGCTGCTACAAGGTAAACAGGTTGGACACAGTCCAGTTCCACGTGGGGCTCACAGTCTTAATCCCCATTTGGCAGATGAGGAAACTGAGGCCCAGAGACGTGAAGTGACTTGCCCAAAGTCACACAGCTGACAAGTGGCAGAGCCGGGATTCGAACCCAGGTTCTTCTGACTTTCAGGCTCGTGCTCTATCCACCGGACCATGCTGCTTCTCAATTAATAATAAATAATAACAATAATGATGGTATTTGCTAAGCACCTACTATGGGCCACGCACTGCTTTAAGCACCGAGGAAAATACAAGGTGATCAGGTTGTCCCACGTGGGGCTCACAGTCTTAATCCCCATTTGGCAGATGAGGAAACTGAGGCCCAGAGAAGTGAAGTGACTTGCCCAAAGTCACACAGCTGACAAGGGGTGGAGCCGGGATTAGAACCCATGACCTCTGACTCCCAAGTCCGTGCTCTTTCCACTGAGCCACGCTGCTTCAATAATAGTAGTAATGGTGGTATTTATGTATATATGTACAGTAGTACCTGTATATATGTATATATGTTTGTACATATTTATTACTCTATTTATTTATTGATTTTACTTGTACATATCTATTCTATTTATTTTATTTTGTTAGTATGTTTGGTTTTGTTCTCTGTCTCCCCCTTTTAGACTGTGAGCCCAATGTTGGGTAGGGACTGTCTCTATATGTTGCCAATTTGTACTTCCCTAGCGCTTAGTACAGTGCTCTGCACATAGTAAGCGCTCAATAAATACGATTGATGATGATGATGATGGTATTTGTGAAGCGCTTATTATGTGATAAACAGAAAGCTAGGTAGAGAGATGGACCTTAAGCTCATTGTGGGCAGGGAATGGGTCTGTTTACTGTTGCACTGTCCTCTCCCAAGCGCTCAATAAATACGATTGACTAAGAATAATAAGAGTCAGAGGTCGTGGGTTCTAATCCCGGCTCCACCACTTGTCATGTTAGACACAGACCCCGTCCCACGTGGGTCTCACCTTCTCAGAAGGAGGCAGAACAGGTATTTTGATGGTATTGCCACCTGTCTACTTATTCTGTTTTGTCGTCTGTCTTCCCCTTCTAGGCCGTGAGCCCATTGTTGGGTAGGGATTGTCTCTACCTGTTGCCAAATAGTACTTTCCAAGCACTTAGTACAGTGATCTGCACACAGTAAGCGCTCAATAAATACAATTGAATGAATGACCTCACCGTACCTCGTTCTCGCCTGTCCGGCCATCGACCCCCGGCCCACGTCATCCCCCGGGCCTGGAATGCCCCCAATCCCTCTGCCCATCCGCCAAGCTAGCTCTCTTCCTCCCTTCAAGGCCCTGCTGAGAGCTCACCTCCTCCAGGAGGCCTTCCCACACTCAGCCCCTTCCTTCCTCTCCCCCTCTTCCCCCTCCCCATCCCCCCATCTTACCTCCTTCCCTTCCCCACAGCACCTGTATATATGTATATATGTTTGTACAAATTTATTACTCTATTTATTTATTTTACTTGTACACATCTATTCTATTTATTTTATTTTGTTAGTATGTTTGGTTTTTTTTTTTTTTCTCTGTCTGCCCCTTTTAGACTGTGAGCCCAATGTTGGGTAGGGACTGTCTCTACATGTTCCCAATTTGTACTTCCCAAGCGCTTAGTACAGTGCTCTGCACATAGTAAGCGCTCAATAAGTATGATTGATTGATTGATTCCTCTCCCCCTCGTCCCCCTCTCGATCCCCCCCATCGTACCTCCTTCCCTTCCCCATAGCACCTGTATATATGTATATATGTTTGTACATATTTATTACTCTATTTATTTATTTATTTATTTTACTTGTACATAGCTATTCTATTTTATTTTGTTAGTATGTTTGGTTTTGTTCTCTGTCTCCCCCTTTTAGACTGTGAGCCCACTGTTGGGTAGGGACTGTCTCTATATGTTGCCAATTTGTACTTCCCAAGCGCTTAGTACAGTGCTCTGCACATAGTAAGCGCTCAATAAATACGATTGATGATGATGACTACTCTATTTATTTATTTATTTATTTTGCCTGTCCATAGCTATTCTATTTATTTTATTTTGTTAGTATGTTTGGTTTTGTTCTCCGTCTCCCCCTTTTAGACTGTGAGCCCACTGTTGGGTAGGGACTGTCTCTATATGTTGCCAATTTGTACTTCCCAAGCGCTTAGTACAGTGCTCTGCACATAGTAAGCGCTCAATAAATACGATTGATGATGATGATGATGATCACTCTATTTATTTATTTATTTTGCTTGTACATAGCTATTCTATTTATTTTATTTTGTTAGTATGTTTGGTTTTGTTCTCTGCCTCCCCCTTTCAGACTGTGAGCCCACTGTTGGGTAGGGACTGTCTCTATATGTTGCCAATTTGTACTTCCCAAGCGCCTAGTACAGTGCTCTGCACACAGTAAGCGCTCAATAAATACGATCGATGAGGATGAATGAATCAAATCCCCATTTCACAGAAGAAGGAACTGAGGCCCAGAGAGGTGAAATAACACGTCCAAGGAAAAACAGCAAGCAAGTGGCAGAGGCCGGATTAGAACCCGGGTCTTTGGACCCCCCCCCAAGCCAGACCGCCTGTCCCTCCCGGCTGCTCACCTCTTTCCTCTTCCTCTCCTCTTCCTTCCTCTTCTTCTCCTCCCGGATCTGAGCCAAGCGCTGCTTCTTGCGTTCCAGCTCGGCTTTTAGGTCGCTTTTGTCGGACATGGCTGCGTCCTGGACGGGAGGAGATGCGTGGCTGCCGGGGTCCCCGGGGGAAACTGAGTTCCCCATGCTGGGCGTCCCCAAAACCATGGGGCAGAACCCGTGGATGGCTTGGACCTAACCGGACCGTCGGAGACCAGATATGTCATTCACTCAGTCGTATTTATTGAGCGCTCACTGCGTGCAGGGCACTGTACTAAGCACATGCTATTTCTTAAGGACTTACTACATGCCAGGCGCTGGGGTCGATTCAATTAAATCGGGATGGACACGGTCCCTGTCCCACGTGGGGCTCTCACAGTCTTATCCCCCATTTTGCAGATGAGGGAGCTGAGGCACAGAACAATGCAGCGACTTGCCCAAGGTCACGCAGCTGATTAGAACCCAGGCCCTTTCTGAATCCCAAGCCCGGGCTCTAGCCATTTCTGGCGCGCGGAGACTGGAGACTGTAAGCACGGTGAGGGCAGGGAACGTGGTTTTTTTTTGTTGTTATAGCATTTATTAAGCGCTTACTATGTGCAAAGCACTGTTCTAAGCGCTGGGGAGGTTAACAAGGTGATCAGGTTGTCCCAAGGGGGGCTCATTTTTTGTTATAGCATTTATTAAGCGCTTACTATATGCAAAGCACTGTTCTAAGCGCTGGGGAGGTTAACAAGGTGATCAGGTTGGGGGGCTCATGGTCTTCATCCCCATTTTACAGATGAGGGAACCGAGGCCCAGAGAAGTGAAGTGACTTGCCCAAAGTCACGCAGCTGAAAAGTGGTGGAGCCGGGATTTGAACCCATGACCTCTGACTCCAAAGCCCGGGCTCTTAGTACAGTGCTAAGTGCTTAGTACAGTGCTAAGCACTTAGTACAGTGCTCTGCACACAATAAGCGCTCAATAAATACGATTGATTGATTGATTGATTGATTTGTTCTCTGTCTCCCGCTTCTAGACTGTGAGCCCACTGTTGGGTAGGGACCGTCTCTATATGTTGCCAAGTTGTACTTCCCAAGCGCTTAGTACAGTGCTCCGCACACAGTAAGCACTCAATAAATACGATTGATTGATTGATTGATTTCCACTGAGCCACGCTGAACAGTGCTTGGCACACAAGTAGAGAAGCAGCATGGCTTAGTGGAAAGAGTCCCTTCTAGACTGTGAGCCCACTGTTGGGGAGGGACCGTCTCTATATGTTGCCAACTTGGACTTCCCAAGCGCTTAGTACAGTGCTCTGCACACAGTAAGCGCTCAGTAAATACGATTGAATGAATGAATGAATGAATGAAGAGCACAGGCTTGGGAGTCAGAGGTCATGGGTTCTCATCCCAGCTCTGCCACTTGTCAGCTGTGTGACTTGGGGCAACTCTCTGTGCCTCAGTGACCACATCTGTAAAATGGGGATTAAGACTGCGAGTCCCACATAGGACAACCTGATCACCTTGTATCCCCCTCAGCACTTAGAACAGTGCTTGGCACAGAGTAAGCGCTTAACAAATACTAACAGTATTATTATTATTATTAGTTATAATAAGACTGTGAGCCCCCTGTGGGACAACCTGACCACCTTGTAACCTCCCCAGCGCTTAGAACAGTGCTTTGCACATAATAAATGCTTAATAAATGCCATTATTATTATTGTTTAATAAGCTTTAACAAATACCATCATTATTATTATTAACTCTGTTGTACCCTCCCAAGCATCATGGCCTAATGGATAGAGCTGACCTGAGGTTTTGGGTTTTTTTATGGTACTTGTTAAGCACTTACAAAGTGCCAAGAACTTTACTAAGCACTGGACTTCCAGCACTTGTCTGCTTTGTGACACTGGGCAAGTCACGTCACTTCTCTGTGCCTCAGTCCCCTCATCTGCAAAACGGGAATTAAGACTGTGAGCCCCATGTGGGACAGGGACTGAGTCCAACCTGATTATATTGCATCTACCTCAGTACTTAATACAGTTCCTGGAACATAGTAAGTGATCAACAAATACCATAAAAAAGTGCTTATTACAGTGCTCTGAGAAGCAGCCTGCTGTAGTGGATAGAGCACGGGCCTGGGTATCAGGAGGTCATGGGTTCCAATCCTGCATCCGCCATCTGTCCGCTGTGTTACCCTGGGTGAGTCCCTTCCCTTCTCTAGGCCTCAGTTCCCTCATCTGTAAAATGGGGATTAAGACTGTGAGCCAGCGTGGGACAACCTGATCACCTTGTATCTCCCCCAGTGCTTGGCACATAGTAAGCGCTTAACAAATGCCGTTATTATTATTATTGTATAGAGAAATGAAGTGGCCTGCCCGACGTCACACAGCAAAGTGGGATTAGAACCCAGGTCCTTCTGACTATATGTTGCCAACTTGTACTTCCCAAGCGCTTAGTACAGTGCTCTGCACACAGTAAGCGCTCAATAAATACAATTGATTGATTGATTGATTGATTGACTCCCGGCCTGGGCACTAGCCATTAGACCACACTGCTTCTCCTCCTTCACAAATGGGGAAGGGCAGTGGCCAAGGCTGGCTACTGTGGCTGCAGCAGGGGAGAAGGGGAGACATCTCCCACAACTCCAAGGTCTGGGATGTTTTTTCCCCTAGGAAAATTATTTCACTGGCCATCAAACAATCAATCCATCAATCCACAGTATTCATCAAACGCTTCCTGTGTGCAGAGCACTGCGCTAAGCACTGGGAGAGAGTGCAACACGTTTCCCGTCTACAGCGAGCTCACAGCCTATAACGTTCTTTGGACTATTTTAGTCCTTCAGATGGAGAGAGGGAAGGGCAGATTTCTGTGTCTTCAGCGGACTTCAAATATAATCTGCAGCTGGCAAAACCTTTAAGTAGTGATTGCGAAACAATCGTGCGCAATCCTTAGACCTACAAAAAAAAACCTGCATAATTTTTAAAAACTAGAAATACAAATAATGCAAAGATGACATCACTTGAAATAATGAAAAGTTAGCAGCGCAAACTGGAATGATTTGCGAAGACCGGAATGGTCATTGCCAGCACGGGACTGGATTCTATGTAAAGAAAAGCATCCAATCAATCAAACAATCAATCGTATTTATTGAGCGCTTACTGTGTGCAGAGCACTGTACTAAGCGCTTGGGAAGTACAAGTTGGCAACATATGGAGACGGTCCCTAATGTGCATGTAAAAAGTAAGCATGTGTTATGTGGGCTGCATTAAATATCTTGCCAGTCATTGCAATAATAACGTTGGCAGTTTTATACTATGCCAACCTATGCAAAAAAGCCACCTGGCTTGTCAATAATGATGATAAAAAAATTGAAAATCAATGTTGCAGGCCCATCTCCTCTGAGGCCTTCCCTGACTAAGCCTCCTTTCCTCTTCTTCCTCTCCCTTCTGCATCACTCCGACTTGCTCCCTTTATTCATGCCCCCTCCCAGCCCCACACCATTTATAATAATAATAATGATGGCATTTAAGTGCTTACTATGTGCAAAGCACTGTTATATTCCTATCTATCATTTACTGATTTTTATTCATGTCTGCCTCCCCCCTCTAGACTGTAAGCTTGTTGTGGGCAGGGAATGGGTCTGTTTATTGTTGTATTGTTCTCTCCCCAGTGCTTAGTCTGGTGCTCAGCACACAATAAGCACTAAATAAATGTGATCGAATGAATGAAGGAGTTAGAGATGGAGAGGGGAGAATCAGGAGGGTTGGTTGGTCTGTGCTGGGTCACTCGGGGAGAGTTGGGGATGGAGAGGGGATAATCAGGGGTGTTGAGTGGTCCATCCCTGCCCATGGGGGTGGGTGTCCAGGATAATAATAATAATAATGGCATTTATTAAGTGCTTACTATGTGCAGGGCACTGTTATAACAATAATAATAATAATAATAATAATAATGGCATTTATTAAGCGCTTACTATGTGCAAAGCACTGTTCTAAGCACTGGGGAGGTCACAAGGTGATCAGGTTGTCCCACGGGGGGCTCACAGTCTTCATCCCCATTTTACAGATGAGGTCACTGAGGCCCAGAGAAGCGAAGCGACTTATAAGTGCTGGGGTGGGATACCAGGTGATCAGGTTGTCCCACGGGGGGCTCACAGTCAATCCAAATTTTACAGATGAGGTAACTGAGGCCCAGAGAAGTTAAGTGACTTGCCCAAAGTCACACAGCTGACAGTTGGCGGAGTCGGAATTTGAACCCATGACCTCTGACTCCAAAGCCCGGGCTCTTTCCATTGAGCCACGCTAGAAATCAGTCTACAGTTCCCCAGGCCTCCTGGTTGTGGGCGAGGGTCTGGGAGTGGGGATGGGGGCTGTCTGGCAGGGAATATATCCGTTTATTGTTGCATTGTACTAGCCCCAGTGCTCTGCACACAGTCAGTGCTCAATTCATTCATTCAATCGTATTTATTGGGCGCTTACTGTGTGCAGAGCACTGTATGAACTGCTTGAGCACTGTACTAAGCGGAAGCTCAATACTACGATTGAATGAATGAGGCCTGGCTCCTGGGCTGGACCCATCCGTTCTGGCCAAGACTGCGGACCTGTGCCCGGGACGCAGTCTCAGTTACAGTCATCGATCAATCAATCAATCAATCAATCAATCACTCCATCAATCCAGAGCATTTATAGAGAGCTTCGGTCCGCTCAGCTCCGTGCTGGTCGCAGGCCTCACTGCACTTTCTCCGGGCCCCCCCAAATCGGGTGACGAGGGCGCCCAGCTACTCCAAGCCTTGGGGGCCACCAGGCCTCCCTCCAATGCCCCCCACCCAAGAGCAGGGTCTCGGCTGCTCCGACCCCGAGGCAGAGTCCAGGAGCAGGGAGGGCCCCCTGCCCCCTTCTCCAGCCCCCAGGGGCCTCGCCCAGGCCCGGGCCTTGGACACTGACAGATGCCCCCCCGCCCTCCCCTTTCCGGACAGGGGGCGGGGGGGATCTTTCCTGCTGGAAATGGGGGTCCCTCCCTCTCCCCCCTCCCCACCCCTTAATCCCTAGCCTCTGGGGGAGGGGAGGCAGGGCCAGGTTTGACTGCTTCTGTTTTGGGGGAGACTCTGGCGACTCCCCCACAGCTCAGATTCCTGGGTGGGGGGAGGGAGGGACACTTCCGAGTGACCTTCACCCCCCTCTTCCCTTCCCCCTCCCCCTCTTCTCCTTCCTCCTCCTCCTCCCTCATCTCCCTCTCCCCCATCACCCCCCTCCCCACTCCATCACCCCCATCGCCCCCTCCTCCCCTTCCCCCTCCCCCTCCCTCAGGCCCTGTCACCCCCGGCTCCCCCATCCCACCCCCCCCATCCCTTTCCCCATCCTCCCCCTTCCCCCATCTCTCCCCACCACCCCTCCAACCCTTTCCCCATCCTCCCCTTTCATCCAATCCCCCATCCTGCCGACCCCCATCCCCCCACATTCCCTCCGGCTCCCCCATCCCCCTCCTCCATCCCTTTCCCCATCCTCCCACTCCCCCCATCTCCCCATCCCTTTCCCCATCCTCCCACTCCCCTCATCCCATTCCCCATCCCCCGTCCCCCTTGTCCCCCTCCCCTGGCCCGGGGCAGTTTTTACCTCCGAGGGCGTTGCGGGGCTTTGCAGGGGGGTGGGAGGTGTGAGAGGCGGGGCCGTCCCCCCGGCCTGAGGATGCGGAGGATGCGGCGGGGAAAAGTGCTGGCTCACCCCGACACAGACGGACCCGCCCCCAGAGCAACGCCCCCAAAACAACGTTTCCATAGCCACGCCCCCATAGCCACGCCCCATAGCAACGCCCCCATAGCAACGCCCTCCGTAGCAACGCCCCCATAGCAACGCCCTCCGTAGCAACGCCCCCATAGCAACGCCCTCCGTAGCAACGCCCTCCGCAGCAACGCCCCCATAGCAACGCCCTCCGTAGCAACCCTCCCATAGTCACGCCCCCATAGCCACTCTCCCATAGCCACGCCCCCATAATAATAATAACAGCAATAACAATAATAATAATAATGGCATTTGTTAAGCGCTCGCTATGGGCTGGGGGAGACACAAAGTGACCAGGTTGTCCCACGGGGGGGCTCACAGTCTTCATCCCCATTTTACAGATGAGGTCACTGAGGGCCGGAGAAGTGAAGTAACTTGCCCAAAGTCAAACAGCTGACAATTGGCAGAGGCGGGATTTGAACCCATGACCTCTGACTCCAAAGCCCGGGTTCTTTCCACTGAGCCACGCTGCTTCTCTAGAACCCAGGTGTCCCCCTGCCTCCGGGCCCCTGGCCCCTCTGGGACTCCCGACGTGCCTCGATGGCTTGCATGGTCATCCTGGCTGTGGCCGGGGGCCCAGAATGAGCGGGTCCGGGAGCTGGCTGGCTAATACGTCCCCCACCCCTTGGTCTGGCCTCCCTGGCCTGGAAATCCCTCCCTCTTCATTCCTGACAGATCAATCAATCAATCAATCAATCGTATTTATTGAGCGCTTACTGTGTGCAGAGCACTGTACTAAGTGCTTGGGAAGTACAAGTTGGCAACACATAGAGACAGTCCCTACCCAACAGTGGGCTCTCAGTCTAAAAGGGGGAGACAGAGAACAAAACCAAACATACTAACAAAATAAAATAAATGGAAGACGGCGGAGCCCCGATGACTACTTTCCCCTCCTTCAAAGCCTTATTGAAGGTCATCTCCTCCAAGAGGCCTTCCCTGACGAAGCCCTCTTTTCCTCTTCTCCCCCTTCCTTCTGCGTCACCTTGACTTGTTCCCTTTCTTCATCCCCCGATCCCAGCCCCACAGAACTTATGTCCATATCCGTAATTTATTTATTTAAGTTAATGTCTGTCTCTCCCTCTAGACCCTGATCTCACTGTGGGCAGGGAATATGTCTGTTCTACTGTTCTACTGTACTCTCCTAACTGCTTATTACAGTGCTCCGTACACAGTAAGCGTAATAAATATCCATTCATTCAATCGTATTTTTTGAGCGCTTACAGTATGCAGAGCACCATACTAAGCGCTTGGAAAGTACAATTTGGTGACAAAAAGAGGCAATCCCCACCCAACAATGGGCTCACAGTCTAGAAAGTCTGTCAATACACATGAATGATTGATGATGGAGTGCTTATTGTGCGCAGAGCATTGTAGCAGCATGGCTCAGTGGAAAGAGCCCGGGCTTTGGAGTCAGAGGTGATGGGTTCAAATCCCAACTCTGCCAATTGTCAGCTGTGTGACTTTGGGCAAGTCACTTAACTTCTCTGGGCCTCGGTTACCTCATCTGTAAAATAGGGATTAAGACTGTGAGCCCCACGTGGGACAACCTGGTCACCTTGTATCCCCCCAGTGCTTAGAACACTGCTTTGTACATAGTAAGCGCTTAACAAACACCATCATCATTATTATTATTCCTCTGCCTAGGACCCCAGGGAGTCACTGGAAACCGATTATGGTGTCAAGGAAACAGAGTTGGACTTTGATCCCTTCCAGTTGGATTCAGCCTCCTTGCCCAAACAAACCAAGAGCTTTCTCCATCCCTCTGCCCGCCCCAACTCAATCGCCCCCTAACCCCCCTCAGCCCTCCCTCTGGCCCTTGTGGGCAAGGGAATGTGTCTGTTCTATTATTACATTGGACTTTCCCATCATCATCATCATCATCAATCGTATTTATTGAGTGCTTACTGTGTGCAGAGCACTGTACTAAGCGCTTGGGAAGTACAAGTTGGCAACATATAGAGACAGTCCCTACCCAACAGTGGGCTCACAGTCTAAAAGGGGGAGACAGAGAACAAAACCAAACATACTAACAAAATAAAATAAATAGAATAGATATGTACAAGTAAAATAGAGTAATAAATATGTACAAACATATATACATATGTACATGTATATATACATATATACATATATTCCCAAATGCTTAGTACAGTGCTCTGCACACAGTAAGCGCTCAATAAATACCACTGACTGACTGGCTGAGTCCCTCTGCCCTCCCTCCGGAGTAGATAGCCAATAGAGATGGTGATGGAGACAAGGACTGGAGAGGAGTAATAATAATAATAATAATGGCATTTATTGAGCACTTACTATGTGCAAAGCACTGTTCTAAGCTCTGGGGGTGTTACAAGGTGATCAGGTTGTCCCACTGGGGGCTCGCAGTCATAATCCCCATTTTCCAGATGAGGCAACTGAGGCCCAGAGAAGTTAAGTGGCTTGCCCAAAGTCACACAGCTGACAATTGGCGGAGTCGGGATTTGAACCCATGACCTCTGACTCCAAAGCCCGTGCTCTTTCCACTGAACCACGCTGCTTCTCAATCAATCAATGGTATTTATTGAGCGCTTACTGGGTGCAGAGCACTGTACTGTTTGGGAGAGTACAGTACAACAGTATCAGCAGCATGGCCTAGTGGATAAAGGATGGACCTCGGTATCAGAAGGTCATGAGCTCTAACCTGCTCTGCCATTAGTCTGCTGTGTGACCGTGGGCCAGTCACTTCGATTCTCTGGGCCTCAGTTACCTCATCTGTAAAATGGGGATCAAGACTGTGAGCCCCAAGTGGGACAGGGACTGGGTCCAACTTGATTTTCTCATATCCACCTCAGTGCTTAGTTCAGTATCTGAAACATAGGAAGTGCTTAATAAATACCACAATTATTATTATTATTTGGCATTCCCTCCCCCATCTCCCCCTTCTAGACCGTGAGCCCATTGCTGGGTAGGGACCGTCTCTATATGTTGCCAACTTGTACTTCCCAAGCGCTTAGTACAGTGCTCTAATTCCCAAGCGCTTAGTACAGTGCTCTAAACACAGTAAGCGCTCAATAAATGTGACGGAATGAATGAATGAATATGCAACAGACAATAACTTTCCCTGCCTTCAAAGTCTTATTGAAGGCCCATCTCCTCCAAGAGGCCTTCCCTGACTAAGTCCTCCTTTCCTCTTCTCCCACTCCCTTCTGCGTCGCCCTGACTTGCTCCCTTTCTTCTTCCCCCCTTCCCAGCCCCAGAAGCAGCAGGAGCCCAAGCTTGGGAGTCAGAGGTCATGGGTTCTAATCCCGCTCCACCACTTGCCTGCTGTGTGACCTTGGGCAACCCACTTAACTTCTCTGTGCCTCAGTTACCGCATCTGTACTGTGAGCCCGCTGTTGGGTAGGGACCGTCTCTATATGTTGCCAACTAGTACTTCCCAAGCACTTAGTCCAGTGCTCTGCATACAGTAAGCGCTCAATAAATACGATTGAATGCATGAATCTGTAAAATGAGGATTAAACCCGTGAGCCCCATGTGGGAAAGCCTGATTAGCTTGTATCTACCCCAGCGCTTCGAACAGTGCTTGGCACATAGCAAGCACTTAACAAATACCATCATTATTATTATTAATATTATTATGTCCAGTTGAGAAGCAGCGTGGCTCAGTGGAAAGAGCACGGGCTTTGGAGTCAGAGGTCATGGGTTCAAATCCCAGCTCTGCCAATTGTCAGCTGTGTGACTTTGGGCAAGTCACTTCACTTCTCTGTGCTTCAGTTACTTCATCTGTAAAATGGGGATTAAGACTGTGAGCCCCATGTGGGACAACCTGATCACCTTGTAACCGCCCTAGAGCTTAGAACAGTGCTTTGCACATAGTAAGCGCTTAATAAATGCTATTATTATTATTATTATTATTATTATTATTATTCTCTGAGCTTCAGTTACCTTACCTGTAAAATGGGGCTGAAGACTGTGAGCCCCACGTAGGACAACCTGATCACCTTGTATCCCCCCAGGGCTCAGAACAGTGCTTTGCACATAGTAAGCGCTTAACAGATGCCATCATCATCATTATTATTATTATCTGTCATTTATTCATTCATTCAATCGTATTTATTGAGCGCTTACTGTGTGCAGAGCACTGTACTAAGCGGTTGGGAAGTACAAGTTGGCAACATATAGAGACGGTCCCTACCCAACAGTGGGCTCACACTCTAGAAGGGGGAGACCGCCAACAAAACAAAACATATAAACCAAATAAAAGAAATAGAACAAATATGTACAAGCAAAATAAATAAATGTTTTCTATTCATGCCTGTCTCCCCCTCTAGACTGTAAACTCCTTGTTGGTAGGGAACATGTCTCTAATATTGTTGTGTGGTCCTCTCCCGAGCGCTTAGGACAGTGCTCTGCACCCGGTAAGCGCTTAATAAATACGATCGATGGATTGATTGATTGGTTTATTGATAGACGTGGCTCAGTGGAAAGAGCAGGGGCTTTGGAGTCCGAGGTCAGGGGTTCAAATCCCGGCTCCGCCAATTGTCAGCTGTGTGACTTTGGGCAAGTCACTTCACTTCTCTGGGCCTCCGTTACCTCATCTGTAAAATGGGGATTAAGACTGTGAAACCCTGTGGGACAATCTGATCACCTAGTAACCTCCTCAGCGCTTAGAACAGTGCTTTGCACATAGTAAGCGCTCAGTAAATGTTATTATTATTAGTATTATTATTATGATTATTATTATTATTATTATTATTATTATTACTATTCAGTCTCAGAATCCCCCCACTCCCTTTCCTGTCCTGCGGCCTGGGGCCTCGTGTTGCTGCAGTGACGCACAGCGGACACGAGAGGGCGGTAGAATACACCTCTCCGGTGGCATTCATTCATTCATTCATTCATTCATTCATTCGCATAATAATAATAATAATAATAATGGTATTTGTCAAGCGCTTACTATGTGCAAAGCACTGTTCTAAGCGCTAGGAAGGTTGCAAGGTGATCAGGTTGTCCCACGGGGGGCTCACAGTTTTTAATCCCCGTTTTTCAGATGAGGTAACTGAGGCACAGAGAATAATAATAACAATAATGATGGGATTTATTAAGCGCTTACTATGTGCAAAGCACTGTTCTAAGCGCTGGGGGGATACAAGGTGATCAGGTTGTCCCACATGGGGCTCTCTGTTTTAATGCTCATTTACAGATGAGGTAACTGAGGCCCAGAGAAGTTAAGTGACGTGCCCAAAGTCACACAGCTGACAGTTGGCAGAGCCAGGATTTGAACCCATGACCTCTGACTCCAAAGCCCGTGCTTTTTCCACTGAGCGTTGAAAGCACACTACTACTAATAATAATAATAATTATGGTATTTGTTAAGCGCTTACTATGTGCCAAGCACTGTTCTAAGCACTGGGGTAGATTCAAGGTGATCAGGATCCACACATGGGGCTCAAAGCCTTAATCCCCATTTTCCAGATGAGGGAACTGAGGCTCAGTGAAGTTAAGTGACTTACCCAAGGTCACACAGCTGACAAGTGATGGAGCGGAATTCGAACCCACGACCTCTGACTCCCAAAGCTGGGCTCTTGCCACTAGGCCACGCTGCTTACGGTGTGCAGAGCACTGTACTAAGCTCTTGGGAGAGTACAATAGAGCATTCATTCATTCAATCGTATTTATTGAGCACTTATTGTGTGCAGAGCACTGTACTAAGCGCTTGGGAAGTTCAAGTCGGCAACATATAGAGACGGTTCCTACCCAACAACGGGCTCACAGGCTAGAAGGGGGAGACAGACAACAATAAACAGACACATTACCTGCCCACAAGGAGCTTTTCCGGCCTGTATCTCTTCCTGGCTCTTAAGGTAGTCCTGACCTGGTAAATCAATCAATCCTATTTATTGAGCGCTTACTGTGTGCAGAGCACTGTACTAAGCGCTTGGGAAGTACAAGTTGGCAACATATAGAGACGGTCCCTACCCAACAGTGGGATCCCAGGGGACCTTGCAAAACAGCTTAGAGAAGCAGCGTGGCTCACTGGAATCAATCAATCAATCAATCACATTTATTGAGCGCTTACTGTGTGCAGAGCACTGTACTAAGCACTTGGGAAGTACAAATTGGCAACATATAGAGACAGTCCCTACCCAACAGTGGGCTCACAGTCTAAAAGGGGGAGACAGACAACAAAACCAAACATACTAACAAAATAAAATAAATAGAATAGATATGTACAAATAAAATAAATAAATAAATAAATAGAGTAATAAATATGTACAAACATATATACATATATACAGGTGCTGTGGGGAAGGGAAGGAGGTAAGATGGGGGGATGGAGAACGGGACGAGGGGGGAACATGTCCGCTATATTAATAATAAGGGCTTGGAAGTCAGAGGTCCTGGGGTCGAATCCCGGCTCCGCCACTTGTCAGCTGGGTGACTTTGGACAAGTCACTTCACTTCTCCTGGCCTCAGTTCCCTCACCTGTAAAATGGGGGTTAAGACTGTGAGCTCCACATGGGACAACTTTGATTACTCCTCAACTTTGATTACCCCTCCTACCTCACCTCCCTTCTCTCCTTCTACTGCCCAGCCCGCACCGTCCGCTCCTCCACCACTAATCTCCTCACTGTACCTCGCTCTCGCCTGTCCCGCCATCGACCCCCGGCCCCCGTCCTCCCCCGGGCCTGGAATGCCCCCAATCCTTCTGCCCACCCGCCAAGCTCGCTCTCTTCCTCCCTTCAAGGCCCTGCTGAGAGCTCACCTCCTCCAGGAGGCCTTCCCAGACTGAGCCCCTTCTTTCCTCTCCCCCTCGTCCCCCTCTCCATCCCCCCGTCTTACCTCCTTCCCTTCCCCACAGCACCTGTATATATGTATATACGGTTGCACATATTTATTACTCTATTTATTTATTTATTTATTTATTTATTTATTTTACTTGTACATTTCTATCCTACTTATTTTATTTTGTTGGTATGTTTGGTTGTGTTCTCTGTCTCCCCCTTTTAGACTGTGAGCCCACTGTTGGGTAGGGACTGTCTCTATGTGATGCCAATTTGTACTTCCCAAGCGCTTAGTACAGTGCTCTGCACATAGTAAGCGCTCAATAAATACGATTGATTGATTGATTGATTGATTACCCTGTATCCCCCCCCCACCCCAGCGCTATAACTAGAATAAATATGTACAAATAAAATAGAGTAATAAACATTTACATATATACATATATCCAGGTGCTGTGGGGAGGGGAAGGAAGTAAGGCAGGGGGGATGGGGAGGGGGAAGAGGAGAAGAGGAAGGAGGGGACTCAGTCAGGGAAGGCCTCCTGGAGGAGGTGAACTCGTTAACTTGTATCTACCTCAGTGCTTACAACTGTGCTTGGCACATAGCAAACACTTAACAAATGCCATAATAATAATAATAATAGTAATTATTATTATTATTATTATTATTATCATTATTATTATTATGTCTACCCACACTTCCCAAAAGGCTCAGATGGTAGCCCATCCACTTCCACACTGAAGAGAAACTCCTCTCCTTCAGCCTAAGCCACTCAACCAGCAGTCTCCCTCCTCGAGAAGCAGCGTGACTCAGTGGGAAAAGCACATGCTTTGGAGTCAGAGGTCATGGGTTCAAATCCCGGCTCCACCAATTGTCAGCTGGGTGACTTTGGGCAAGTCACTTCACTTCTCTGGGCCTCAGTTACCTCGCCTGGAAAACGGGGATGAAGAATGTGAGCCCCACATGGGACAACCTGATCACCTTGTAACCTCCTGAGTGCTTAGAACAGTGCTTTGCACATAGTAAGTGCTTAATAAACGCCATTATTATTATTATTAGTAAGTGCTTAACAAAAATTTGGGCAGGTCACTTAACTTCTCTGTGCCTAGTTCCCGCATCTTTAAAATGGGGATTAAGACTGTGATCCCCAAGTGGGACAACCTGATTACCTTGTATCTACCCCAGCAGTTAGAACAGTGTTTGGCACAGAGTGAGCACTAAACAAATACCATTATTATTATTATTATTATTACTACTACATATCTGTAATATATTTATTTATATTAAAGACTGTCTGCACCTCTAGATTGTAAGCTCACTGTGGGCAGGGAATGTGTCGTTTATTGTTCTATTGTACTCTCCCAAGTGCTTAGTACACAGTAAGCCCACAGTAAGTGCTCGATAAACATGATTGAATGAATAAATAAATGAACTGTGGACCTCTTAATGATAATAATGGTATTTGTTAAGCGCTTACTATGCGCAAAGCACTGTTCTAAGCTCTGGGGAGGTTACAAGGTGACCAAGTTGTCCCACAGGGGGCTCACAGTTTCAATCCCCATTTTACAGATGAGGTAACTGAGGCCCAGAGAAATTAAGTGACTTGCCCAAAGTCACACAGCTGACAGTTGGCAGACCCGGGATTTGAACCCATGACCTTTGACTCCCAATCCCGGGCTCTTTCCACTGAGCCACGCTGCTTCTCCAAGCACTTGAATGCTCCCCCCAGCCCTAAAGCACGTTGTAAACACACCCTAGAGGGTTCGGTTCGTTCATTCATTCCATCGTATTTATTGAGCACTTACTGTGTGCAGAGCACTGTACTAAGCGCTTGGGAAAGTACAACACAACAATAAAGCGTGATGTTCCCTGCCCACAGACGTCAATACAAATAAATAAACCTGAGGGACTCCCGTCTGAGAGGCCAGAGCACGGCTGACCTTTAGCCTCTGACCTTGCCAGGTTGGGCTTCAGGCTGGCACGTCATATAATAATAATGATAATAATAATAATAATAATAGCATTCATTAAGTGCTTACTATGTGCAAAGCACTATTCTAAGCGCTGGGGAGGTTACAAGGTGATCGGGTTGTCCCACGGTGGGGAGGGTGAGGAATGGAAATGGGAGAGGAGGGAGTGTTGGGTGGTCCATGCTGGGCCAGTGGGGGAGAGTCAGGGATGGAGAGGGGAGAGGCAGGGGGGTTGGATGATCTGTGCTGGGTCACTGGGGATGGTCAGGGATGGACGGGGGAGAGCCAGAGATGTGGGATGGTCCATGCCGGGTCACTGGGGGAGAGTCAGGGATGGAGAGGGAAGAGTCAGGGATGGAGAGGGGAGAGTCAGGGGTGTGGGATGGTCCGTGCTGGGTCACTGGGGAGAGTCAGGGATGGAGAGGGAAGAGTCAGGGATGGAGAGGGGAGAGTCAGGGGTGTGGGATGGTCCATGCTGGGTCACTGGGGGAGAGTCAGGGATGGAGAGGGAAGAGTCAGGGATGGAGAGGGAGAGTCAGGGGTGTGGGATGGTCCATGCTGAGTCACTGGGGGAGAGTCAGGGATGGAGAGGGAAGAGTCAGGGATGGAGAGAGGAGAGAGTCAGGGGTGTGGGATGGTCCGTGCTGGGTCACTGGGGGAGAGTCAGGGATGGAGAGGGAAGAGTCAGGGATGGAGAGGGGAGAGTCAGGGGTGTGGGATGGTCCATGCTGGGTCACTGGAGGAGAGTCAGGGATGGAGAGGGAAGAGTCAGGGATGGAGAGGGGAGAGTCAGGAGTGTGGGATGGTCCGTGCTGGATCACTGGGGAGAGTCAGGGATGGAGAGAGGAGAGTCAGGGATGTGGGATGGTCCGTGCTGGGTCACTGGGGGAGAGTCAGGGATGGAGAGGGAAGAGTCAGGGATGGAGAGGGGAGAGTCAGGGGTGTGGGATGGTCCGTGCTGGGTCATTGGGGGAGAGTCAGGGATGGAGAGGGAAGAGTCAGGGATGGAGAGGGGAGAGTCAGGGGTGTGGGATGGTCCGTGCTGGGTCACTGGGGGAGAGTCAGGGATGGAGAGGGAAGAGTCAGGGATGGAGAGGGGAGAGTCAGGGGTGTAGGATGGTCCGTGCTGGGTCACTGGGGGAGAGTCAGGGATGGACAGGGGAGAGTCAGGGGTGTGGGATGGTCCGTGCTGGGTCACTGGGGAGAGTCAGATATGGACAGGGGAAGAGTCAGGGATGAAGAGCCCCCCTTTTTCCTCTCCTCCTCCCCATCCCCCTTCCCTTCCCCACAGCACCTGTATATATGTATATATGTTTGTACATATTTATTACTCTATTTATTTATTTATTTTACTTGTACATATCTATTCTATTTATTTTATTTTGTTAATATGTTTGGTTTTGTTCTCTGTCTCCTCCTTCTAGACTGTGAGCCCACTGTTGAGTAGGAACCGTCTCTATATGTTGCCAACTTGTACTTCCCAAGCGCTTAGTACAGTGCTCTGCACACAGTAAGCGCTCAATAAATATGATTGATTGATTGATTGATTGATCCCCCCTGCCCTACCTCCTTCCCCTCCCCACAGCACCTGTATATCTGTTTGTACAGATTTAGTACTCTATTTATTTTACTTGTACATACTTACTATTCTACTTATTTTGTTAATGATGTGCATCTAGCTTTAATTCTGCTTGTTCCGATGACTTGACACCTGTCCACATTTTTTTAATGGCATTTATTAAGCGCTTACTATGTGCAAAGCACTGTTCTAAGCGCTGGGGAGGTTACAAGGTGATCAGGTTGTCCCACAGGGGGCTCACAGTTTTAGTCTCCATTTTACAGATGAGGTAACTGAGGCCCAGAGAAGCGAAGTGACTTGCCCCAAGTCACACAGCTGACAACTGGCAGAGCCGGGATTCGAACCCATGACCTCTGACTCAATCAATCAATCAATCGTATTTATTGAGCGCTTTCTGTGTGCAGAACACTGTACTAAGCGCTTGCGAAGTACAAGTTGGCAACATATAGAGACAGTCCCTACCCAACAGTGGGCTCACAGTCTAAAAAGTGGGCTCACAGTCTAAAAGTGGGCTCACGGTCTAAAAAAAGCCCATGCTCTTTCCACTGAGCCATGCTGCTTCTCCACATGTTGTTTTGTCGTCTGCCTCCCCATTCTGTACTGTGAGCCCGTTGTTGGGTAGGGACCATCTCTATATGTTGCCAACTTGCACTTCCCAAGCGCTTTGTACAGTGCTCTGCACACAGTAAGCGCTCAATAAATACGATTGAATGAATGAATGAGAGGGGAGTGGCAGAGGTGTCGGGTGGTCATCATCATCATCATCATCAATCGTATTTATTGAGCGCTGACTGTGTGCAGAGCACTGTACTAAGCGCTTGGGAAGTACAAATTGGCAACATCTAGAGACAGTCCCTACCCAACAGTGGGCTCACAGTCTAGAATGGGGAGACAGAGAACAAAACCAAACATACTAACAAAATAAAATAAATAGAATAGATATGTACAAGTCGAATGAATAGAGTAATAAATATGTACAAACATCTATACATATATACAGGTGCTGTGGGGAAGGGAAGGAGGTAAGATGGGGGGATGGAGAGGAGGACGAGGGGGAGAGGAAGGAAGGGGCTCAATCTGGGAAGGCCTCCTGGAGGAGGTGAGCTCTCAGTGGTCCGTTTGGGGTCACTGGAGGAGAGTCAGGGATGGAGAGGGGAGAGGCAGGGGGATTGGGGGGTCCATGCTGGGTCACTGGGGGAGAGTTGGGAATGGAGATGGGGTGAGGCAGGGGTGGGGGATGGATCGTGCTCAGTCACTGGCCCGTGAATCCCATTCTGAAATGCCAGCCAACCCTTTGGGTTACATCGGTGCTGCTAAGCAACGAGCAAAATAGATCATTGTTCCCTAGCCAATTATACGACTCCTGGAAACTCTAGGAACAAGTCATCCACCCAGTCCATTAACCGATCAATCAATCAACCAATCAATATTATTAACGAGTAGCTGCTGGGAACGGAGCCTTGTGTCTGTGCTTGGGAGACAATAATAGACCGTCAGCTCAGCCTGGGCAAGGAACACGTCTACTACCTCTGTTGGACTGTTCTTTCCCAAGTGCTTGGTAATAATAAATAATAATGATGGCATTTGTTAAGCGCTTACTATGTGCAAAGCACCGTTCTAAGCGCTGGGGGGATATAAGGTGATCAGGTTGTCCCACGTGGGGCTCACAGTCTTAATCCCCATTTTGCAGATGAGGTAACTGAGGCACAGAGAAGTTCAGTGACTTGCCCAAAGTCACACAGCTGACAATCGGCAGAGTCGGGATTTGAACCCATGACCTCTGACTCCAAAGCCCAGGCTCTTTCCACTGAGCCACACTGCTACAATGCTCTGCGCACAATAAGCACTCCATCATCAATCTTCAAGCCCCTTTTAGACTGTGAGCCCACGGTTGCGTAGGGACTGTCTCTATATGTTGCCAACTTGTACTTCCCAAGCGCTTAGTACAGTGCTCTGCACACAGTAAGCGCTCAATAAATACGATTGATTGATTGATTGATCAATCATTCATATGTATTGACAGTCTTTCTAGACCGTGAGCCCGTTGTTGGGTGGGGATTGCCTCTTTTTGTTGCCAAATTGTACTTTCCAAGCGCTTAGTATGGTGCTCTGCACACTGCAAGCGCTCAAAAAATGTGATTGAATGAATGGATATTTATTGCGCTTACTGTGTACAGAGCACTATACTGAGCAGTTAGGAGAGTACATTAGAACAGACATATTCCCTGCCCACAGCGAGCTTACGGTCTAGAGGGGGAGACCGACATTAACTTAAATAAATAACACATTCCCTGCCCGCAGCGAGCTTACGGTCTAGAGTGGGAGACCGACATTAACTCAAATAAATAACATATTCCCTGCCCACAGAGAGCTTATGGTCCAGAGGGGGAGACCGACATTAACTTAAATAAATAACATATTCCCTGCCCACAGGGAGCTTATGGTCTAGAGGGGGAGACAGACATTAGCTTAAATAAATAACATATTCCCTGCCCACAGCGAGCTTATGGTCTAGAGGGGGAGACAGACATTAGCTTAAATAAATAACATATTCCCTGCCCACAGCGAGCTTACGGTCTAGAGGGGGAGACAGACATTAGCTTAAATAAATAACATATTCCCTGCCCACAGCGAGCTTACGGTCTAGAGGGGGAGACCGACACTAACTTAAATAAATAACATATTCCCTGCCCACAGCGAGCTTACGGTCTAGAGGGGGAGACCGACATTAACTTAAATAATTACATATTCCCTGCCCACAGCGAGCTTACGGTCTAGAGGGGGAGACCGACATTAACTTAAATACCATATTCCCTGCCCACAGCGAGCTTATGGTCCAGAGGGGGAGACCGACATTAACTTAAATAAATAACATATTCCCTGCCCACAGTGAGCTTACGGTCTAGAGGGGGAGACCGACATTAACTTAAATAAATAACATATTCCCTGCCCACAGCGAGCTTACGGTCTAGAGGGGAAGACAGACATTAACTTAAATAAATAAAGTATTCCCTGCCCACAGCGAGCTTACAGTCTAGAGGGGGAGACCGACATTAACTTAAATAAATAACATATTCCCTGCCCACAGTGAGCTTACGGTCTAGAGGGGGAGACCGACATTAACTTAAATAAATAACATATTCCCTGCCCACAGCGAGCTTACGGTCTAGAGTGGGAGACAGACATTAACTTAAATAAATACCATATTCCCTGCCCACAGCGAGCTTACGGTCTAGAGGGGAAGACAGACATTAACTTAAATAAATAACGTATTCCCTGCCCACAGCGAGCTTACAGTCTAGAGGGGGAGACTGACATTAACTTAAATAAATAACATATTCCCTGCCCACAGCGAGCTTACGGTCTAGAGGGGGAGACAGACATTAACTTAAATAAATAACATATTCCCTGCCCACAGCGAGCTTACGGTCTAGAGGGGGAGACAGACATTAACTTAAATAAATACCATATTCCCTGCCCACAGCGAGCTTACGGTCTAGAGGGGAAGACAGACATTAACTTAAATAAATAACGTATTCCCTGCCCACAGCGAGCTTACAGTCTAGAGGGGGAGACCGACATTAACTTAAATAAATAACATATTCCCTGCCCACAGTGAGCTTACGGTCTAGAGGGGGAGACAGACATTAACTTAAATAAATAACATATTCCCTGCCCACAGCAAGCTTACGGTCTAGAGGGGGAGACAGACATTAACTTAAGGGGATGGATGGATTTAAAACCAATGACGAGTTTCTTTTTGATGCACAGGTTGACTGATTGATCGATTAGTTACAAAAGAGGTAGAAGACACATCCTTGCCATCAAGGATGGCATCTAGAAGAACAGAGCACCTGTATATATGTATATATGTTTGTACGGATTTATTACTCTGTTTATTGATTTATTTTACTTGTACATATTTATTCTATTTATTTTATTCTGTTAATATGTTTTGTTTTGTTGTCTGTCTCCCCCTTCTAGACTGTTAGCCCACTGTCGGGTAGGGACCGTCTCTATCTGTTGCCAACTTGTACTTCCCAAGCGCTTAGTACAGTGCTCTGCACACAGTAAGCGCTCAATAAATACGATTGAATGAATGAATGAATGAATGAATCAAGGACCTTCCAGTTTAATAGAAGAGACAGGTAGCTTTTTTAAAAAAAAATTATTTTGTTTGGCTTTTAATGCTATTTGTGAAGCACTCATTATGTGTCAGGCACCGTACTAAGTGCTGGGTCAGATACAAGACACAGCCCATATCCCACATGGGGTTCACAGTTTGAATCCCCATTTCGCAGATGAGATAACCGAGGCACGGAAAAGTCAAGTGACTTCCCCAAAGTCACGCAACAGATGAGTGGTAGAGGCAGGATTCGAATCCAGGTCCTCTGACTGCCGGGTCTGTGCTCCATCCACGGGGCAATGCTTTTCTAGACTGTGAGCTCGCTGTGGGCGGGGAATGTGTCTATTGATTGTTGTAAGATGCTCTCTTAAGTGTTTAGTCCAGTGCTCTGCACAGAGTGAGCGCTCCATAAATATGACCGGCTGACCGCCTGACTGACTGCCTGGAGGACCTGGGAGCAGAGTGGAGATGCAGAGATATTGCACAGGGGTTGCACAGAGAAGCAGTGTGGCTCAGTGGCAAAATCTTGGGCTTGGGAGTCAGAGGACATGGGTTCTAATCCCGGCTCCGCCGCTTGTCTGCTGTGTGACCTGGGGCAAGCCACTTCACTTCTCTGGGCCTCAGTTACCTCATCTGGAAAATGGGGATTAAGACTGTGAGCCCCACTTGGGACAACCTGATTACCTTGCATCTACCCCAGGGCTTAGAACTGCGCTTGGCACATAGTAAGCGCTTAGCAAATACCATAATTATAATAATAAATATTATTCATTCATTCAATCATATTTACTGGACGCTTACTATGTGCAGAGCACTGTACTAAGCCCATGGAAAGTGCAGTACAGCAACAAAGAGAGACAATCCCTGCCCACAGCGGGCTCACAGTTTAGAAGGGAGGAGACAGACATCAAAACAAGAAAACAGGCATCATTCATTCATTCATTCATTCGATTGTATTTATTGAGCGCTTTGTGTGTGCAGAGCACTGTACTAAGCACTTGGGAAGTACAAGTTGGCGACAAATAGGGACGGTCCCTACCCAACAACGGGCTCACAATCTAGAAGGGAGAGACAGACAACAAAACAAAACAAAACATGTGGACAGGTGTCAAGTCATCAGAACAAATAGAATTAAAGCTAAATGCACATCCTTAACAAAATAAATAGAACAGTAAATATGTACAAGTAAAATAAATAGAGTAATAAATCTGTTCAAACATATATACAGGTGCTGTGGGGAGGGGAAAGAGGTAGGGTGGAGGGGATGAGGAGGAGGAGAGGGAAAAGGGGGGTCAGTCTGGGAAGGCCTTAATAGCATCAACATAAATAAATAGAATTAGAGACAATAATAATGGTATTTGTTAAGGGCTTACTATGTGCAAAGCACTGTTCTAAGCACTGGGGTGGTTACAGGGTGATCAGGTTGTCGCAGGGGGGATGGACACTCACAGTTTTAATCCCCATTTTACAGATGAGGTCACTGAGGCCCAGAGAAGTGAAGTGACTTGCCCAAAGTCACACAGCTGACAGTTGGTGGGGCCGGAATTTGAACCCCTGACCTCTGACTCCTAAGCCCGGGCTCTTTCCACTGAGCCACGCTGCTTCTGTAGCCACGCCTTGCTCTGTCCCATCTCTTGCCACCCCCTGCCCCAACCCAACCCAACTCCCTTCCCCTGTCCCCTGCTCTGCCCTATTCCTGCATCACCCCAGTGCCGGGCTTCCCACTGCCCTGTCAGGTGGGGAGGGGGCACCTGTGCCAGACCCCTCATTTTTTATTTTTATAGCATTTGTTAAACACTTACTATGTACCGGCCACAGTACTAAGTGCCGGGGTAGCTACAAGATCATCAGATTGGACACAGTCCATGTCCCACTTGGGGTTCACAACTTTAATCCTCATTTTACAGATTCATTCATTCATTCAATCGTACTGATTGAGCACTTACTGTGTGTAGAGCACTGTACTAAGCGCTTGGGAAGTACAAGTTGGCAACATCTAGAGACAGTCCCTACCCGACAACGGGCTCACAGTCTGGAAGGGGGAGACAGACAACAAAACAAAACAGGTGTCAATATCGTCAGAACAAATAGAATTAAAGCTATAGGCACATCACCAACAAAATGAATAGTAAATATGTACAAGTAAAATAAATAGAGGAAACTGGGGGCTAGAGAAGTGAAGCAAGGCATCCAAGGTCACACGGCAGCCATGAGGTAGAAGCAGGATTAGAATCCAGGTCCTCTAGCTCCCAGGCCCCTGTTTCTTTCCATAAGGTCACGCGCTTCTCCTTGCTTCCCTGCTCCCATCCCATCTCTTCCAGGATGCCAGATTCCCAGCTGACCGGTCCCGCTTGGCCATCCGTTTGCTTTTGGTGGGGGGAGTTGGGAGACGGACCGCAGGCCCAAACCGGAGTCTGGCCAGAGATGGAGGAGGAGGCCCGGGCGAGGAGGGGGCCCCGGATCAGACAGGCTGCCCCAGCCCGGCCCCCCCGAAATGTCACGGGAAAGGACACAGATCCCTCACTGTCGGTTCTCCTCCTGCCCCAGGAGGAAATTAATGGCTTGGAGACGTCTCTGAGACATCTCTGAGAAGATAATGTGTCTCTGACATGTCTCCAGGGAGGTGATGTGTCCCTGAGCCATCTCCTGGGATGTGAGGTGTCTTTGACATGTCTCCAGGGAGACGACACATCTCCTGTCGGTTGCGTCTCGGCTGATGATGGCCAAGGCCCAAGACTGGGCCGGGATTGGGATCTTGGACGCAAGAACCATGGCCGACCACCCCCAGGGGTTTCCCCTCAAGGGTCTCAGGACGCTGGGTCCCTGACATAGCCTAGTGGATGGAGCACGGGCCTGGGGATTGGAAGGTCGTGGGTTCCAATCCACCGCTTGTCTGCTGTGTTACCTTGGGCAAATCACTTCAGTTCTCCATGCCTCAATTTCCTCATCTATAAAATGGGGATTAAATGGGTACAGGGGCTTTGTCCAACCCGATTCACAATGCTTAGTACAGTGCCTGGCACACTGTAAGAGCTTAACCCACTATTATTATTATTATTATTAACACTGATACTGCTCTCCCCGGAGGGCTGGGACTGTGCCAGTGAAGAGAGGAAGTGGAGTGGGGGTCTAAAACTACTGAGTTCCCGGGAAGACTCAAAGATGGATTGGAAAGGGGTGGCCTTGTCTCATTCATTCATTCATTCATTCAATCAATCGGATTATTTATTGAGCACTTACTGTGCGCAGAGCACAAGCACTTGGGAGAGTACAATAAAGCAATAAACAGACATTTCCAGCCCACAATGAGCGTACAGTCTAGAGGATGGTAAGGCAGACATCAGTACAGATAAATAAATGACAGATGTCCCCCTTCTAGACTGTGAGCCCACTGTTGGGTAGGGACTGTCTTTATATGTTGCCAACTTGTACTTCTCAAGCGCTTAGTACAGTGCTCTGCACACAGTAAGCGCTCAATAAATACAATTTGATTGATTGATTGATTGATTGATCTGGACAGGAGTACTGTGGGGCTGGGAGGGGGGAAGGACAAAGGGAATGACAGGGTGACACAGAAGGGAGTGGGAGAAGAGGAGAGGGGGCAGCTCTGTGGAAGAATTGGGGGTCCCATCTTGGCCAGGGGGGCTGGCCCATATTGGGTGGGACCGTGCAGACGGGATTTTTCAGCTGGTCGCTTCCCGATACAAGATAATCCAGTCGGACACGGTCCCTGTCCCACACGGGGCTCACAGTCTAAATTAAAGGGAGGAGTTGATCCCCATTTTACAGTTGAAGTAACTGAGGCTCAACGAAACTAAGGGACTTGCCCAAGGTCACATGGCAGGCAAGTGGCAGAGGCGAAATTAGGCCTCAGTTCCTCAGCCTTCCAGAACCATGCTCTAACCACTAGGAAATGCTGCTTCTAAGTGGGAGGGTGAATAGGATGGGGAGATGAGGGGTTAGTCAGTCACTCAGTCAATTAGTTGTATTCAATGAGCACTTACTGTGTGCAGAGCATTGTACTAAACTCTTGAGAGAGTATAATTCAACAATAAACATACACATTCCCTACCCACAGTGGGATTAGAGCCTAGAGGGGTAAATTCTTGTAGGAGATATGATTTTAGTAAGGCTTTGAAAATGGGGAGAGTCAGATATGAAGGGGAAGGAAATTCCAGACCAGAGGCAGGACGTGGGCAAGGGTTCGGCAGTGAGATAGACGAGATTGAGGTAAAGTGAGGAGGTTAGAGGAGAGAAGCGTTTGGGCTGGGTTGTAGTTGGAAATCAGAGCGGTAAAGGTAGGAAAGGATGAGGTGATTGAGTGCCTCAATAATAATAATAAATAATTATAATCAATAATAAATAATGGCATTTATTAAGCACTTACTATGTGCAAAGCATTGTTCTAAGCGCTGGGGAGGTTACAAAGTGATCAGGTTGTCCCACGTGGGGCCCACAGTCTTAATCCCCATTTTCCAGATGAGGGAACTGAGGCGCAGAGAAATTAAGTGACTTGCCCAAAGTCACACAGCTAATTGGCGGAGCTGGGATTTTAACCCATGACCTCTGACTCCAAAGCCCGGGCTCTTTCCATCATCATCATCATCATCAATCATATTTATTGCGTGCTAACTGTGTGCAGAGCACTGTACTAAGCGCTTGGGAAGTACAAGTTGGCAACATATAGAGACAGTCCCTACCCAACAGTGGGCTCACAGTCTAAAAGGGGGAGACAGAGAACAAAACCAAACATACTAACAAAATAAAATAAATAGAATAGATAAGTACAAGTAAAATAAATAAATAGAGTAATAAATATGTATAAACATATATACATATATGCAGGTGCTGTGGGGAAGGGAAGGAGGTAAGATGTGGGGGATGGAGAGGGGGACGAGCCACGCTGCACACTGCTTAAAGCTGATGGTAAGGAGTTTCTGTTTGATGCAGAGATGGATGGGAAACCCCTGGAAGTTCTTGAGGAGGGGAGAGACACGGACTAAATTTTTGTTTGTTTGTTTTAGGAAAATGACCCAGGCAGCAGAGTGAAGTCTGGATTGGAGTGGGGAGAGACAGGAGGCTGGGAGGTCAGAGAGGAGGCTGATGCAGTAATCAAAGCCGGTTAGGACTTTGCCAACTTGTACTTCCCAAGTGCTTAGTACAGTGCTCTGCACACAGTAAGCACTCAGTAAATACGATTGAATGAATGAATGAATGATGGAGAAGCAGCATGGCCTAATGGGTAGAGCAGGGGCCTGAGAATCAGAAGGACCTGAATTCTCATCCCGGCTCTGCCACTTGTCTGCTGTGTGAGCTGGGGCAAGTCACTTCACTTCTCTGGGCCTGTCTCTTCATCCGTAAAAAGGGGAATAAAATTGAGAGCCCCATGCGGGACATGGACTGATCTGATTAGCTTGTACCTAACCCAGAACTTAGAACAGTGCCTGGCACACAGTAAACGTGCTTAGAACAGTGCTTGAAACAAAACATTTAACAAATACTATTATTATTATTGCTACTAATAATAACAAATACCATAGAAAAGAAAAACAAGTGCTGCTTTCACAGCCTGTGTCTCTCAGGAAGCAGAGCCATGAGCCAGCAGGGAAAATGTGTTTGTCTTGTGTGCTTGGCTGTTTTGAGGGAGATCTGAGTCTTGTGATCACGCGTCCAACAGGGATACAGCAGTGGGGTGTGGATGTCTTTATTTAACCATAAATACGTACCTTGTTATTATATAAGTGACGGGAGGGTGATGGGCCGGAAGAAGAGGACAAAAACTGGAGCCGAAGCCGAGCCCAGGGGATGGGGGTGGGGAGGGGGCACTGAGAAGGTAGAGGAAAGGGTCTCTGTGGGGGTAGGAGAAGGATAGAGAAGGGTAGAAAAGCAGCATGGCTCAGTGGAAAAGAGCCCGGGCTTTGGAGCCTGAGGTCATGGCTTCAAATCCCGGCTCCACCAATTGTCAGCTGTGTGGCTTCGGGCAAGTCACTTAACTTCTCTGTGCCTCAGTTACCTCACCTGTAAAATGGGGATGAAGACTGTGAGCCCCCTGTGGGACAACCTGATCACCTTGTAACCTTCCCAGCTCTTAGACCAGTGCTTTTTAAGCGCTTAGTACAGTGCCCTGCACATAGTAAGTGCTCAATAAATACGATTGATGATGAGGCCCCTGGGACACGAGAAAATGGAGGGGAGATGCTAAAAGCGGGTGGGAGTTGACACGCTTCCCCCAGTGCTTTGCTGGTTCTCTGAGGAAATTCACTAACAGCGGGAATGGGCTGAGGGGGAGGCAGAAGGGGCGAGAGGGGAGAAGGATGACGATAAAAGAAAGCTCCCGGATGTGTGAAGGCCCCATTTTAGAAACTCCGGTCATTTTCCACCCAAGCGGAGGAATCCGCCAAGCCGCCGGCTGGACGGACGGACTGTTTGTTCTCCGGCCTCCGGCAAACCCCGCCTCAGAGAGATATTTTTATCGCTGCGCGGGTTCTAGGCGACCTCTCCCCCAGTGAGCTCGATTTCCATGAATGGCGAAGGGTGTTTTGTTCCCAGACGGGTGCAAGGCGTGATGCTGCGTTTGGACTTGAACTTTCCCCCACTGCCCGTGGCAGGCCGAACCCAAGAATCCCAGTCGGGTGGGCAGGTCGGGGGCACGGGTGAAAGCCCAGCGTCTGATCAGAGCTAGCCCGGAGGGCCTGATAATAATAACAATAATAATCATGGTATTTGTTAAGTGCTTACTATGTGCCGAGCACTGTCCTAACAACTGGGATTGATACGAGGTAATCCGGTTGTCCCACATGGGGCTCAGGGCCTTCATCCCCATTTTACAGACGAGGTAACTGTGGCACAGAGAAGTTAAGTGGCTTGCCCAAGGTAGCGCTCAATAAATACGATTGAATGAAAGAAGAAGTGGAGGAGCTGGGATTAGATCTCACATCCTCTGACACCCAAGCTTGGGCTCTTTCCACTAAGCCACGCTGCTTCTTGTTCATCATCAATCGTATTTACTGAGCGCTTACTGTGTGCAGAGCACTGTACTAAGCGCTTGTTCACACCCCATCGTGTGGGCCCTGACTCCAGAGAGGGCCTGGATCTGGTCCCGCCTGATTTTCTGGGAAACGAGGAGCCGAGGGTCTGAGTGGAAAAGAGGGGTGCCTTGATCCGTGAGGAAAAAAAAAAACTAGATTGTGAGTTACCCAACAGAGTTTTGGCTTTGTGGCTTATGAAAATAGAGAAGAGAAAATAAGAGAAGCAGCATGGCTCAGTGGAAAAAGCACGGGCTTTGGAGTCAGAGGTCATGGGTTCAAATCCCAGCTCCACCACTCGTCAGCTGTGTGACTTTGGGCAAGTCACTTCACTTCTCTGGGCCTCAGTTCCCTCATCTGTAAAATGGGGATGAAGACTGTGAGCCCCACGTGGGACAACCTGATCACCTTGTAAATTCCCCAGCGCTTAGAACAGTGCTCTGCACATAGTAAGCACTTAATAAATGCTATTATTATTATTATTATTATTATTATTAAGAGAACCGTAGGGTAGCCAGGGAGGAGCAGCGTGGGCTAGTGAACAGAGTACAGGCCTGGGAATAGGAGGGGAAGCAGCATGGCACAATGGGTAGAGGATTGGCCTAGAAAATTGGGTGGAGAAGAAGCGTGGCTTAGAGAGAAACAGCGTGGACAGAGCACGGGCTTGGGAATCGGAGGATGTGGGTTCTAATCCCAAGTCTGCCCCTTGCCTGCTGGGTGACCTTGAGCAGGCCACTTAACTTCTCTGGGCCTCGGTTCCCTCATCTGTAAAACGGGGATTAAGACTGTGAGCCCCATGTGGAACAACCTGATTACCTTGTATCGACCCCAGCGCTTAAAACAGTACTTGGCACATAGCACTTAACAAATAATTTTGGCCAGCTGTGTGACTTTGGGCAAGTCGCTTCACTTCTCTGGGCCCCAGTGCCCTCATCTGTAAAATGGGGATGAAGACTGTGAGCCCCACGTGGGACAACCTGATTAACTTGTTTCTACCCCAGAGCTTAGAACAGTGCTTGGCACATAGTAGGTGCTTAACAAATGCCATTATCATTATTATTATTATTATTATTATTATTATTATTATCATGAACACATCTGAGAAATGTGTTCTCAGAGCTTAGAACAGTGCTTGGCACATAGTAAGTGCTTAACAAATACCATTATTATTATTATTATTATTATTATGAACACATCTGAGAAATGGTGTGGCCTAGTGGAAAGAGCCCAGGTCCTGAGTTCTAAACCCGGCTGCACCGCTTACTTGCTGTGTGACCTCAGGCGAGTTATTTTTTCCGCTCTGCCATTCCTTCCTCTATCTGATTGTTTCCATTCCTTTGCCACGGCCTTTTTAAACCGTGACCTTCGGGTGGACCAGAAATTGTGTCTAACTCATCTGTGTATTCTTTTCCAGCACTTAGCACAGTACTCTGCACACAGGAACCACTCCAAAAATACTATTGTTATTATTATTGTTGCATCTTCGCGCCCATTCTTTTACAATTATCCAGATGGCAATTTGGGTGGGTTGTGGCCTCTATTAGATGGCAAGGCTGGGTCTTTTCATTCTGATGAATGTTCCCGTCTGCCCAGAATGGGGCTTTGCCCTCTGGAGTCTCTAAGCCAGGGCTAATAGGGAGTAGAAGCAGAATTCAATCATATTTATTGAGCGCTTACTCTGTGCAGAGCACTGCACTAAGCAGAAACTGGAGGAGGAGGAGGGAGGAGAGGAGGAGGAGGAACAAGAGAAGTAGCGTTGCCTATCAATCAATCAATCAATCAGTCGTATTTATTGAGCGCTTACTGTGTGCAGAGCACTGTACTAAGTGCTTGGGAAGTACAAGTCGGCAACATATAGAGACAGTCCCTACCCAACAGTGGGCTTACAGTCTAGAAGGGGGAGACAGAGAACAAAACCAAATATATTAACAAAATAAAATAGAATAGATATGTACAAGTAAAATAAATAGAGTAATAAATATGTACAAACATATATACATATATACAGGTGCTGTGGGGAAGGGAAGGAAGTAAGACAGGAGGTAAGGAGGTTGCTTAATGGAAAGAGCACAGGCCTGGGATTCAGAGGACATGGGTTCTAATCCCGAACCTGCCACTTTCATTCAATCGTATTTATTAAGCGCTTACTGTGTGCGGATCACTGCATTAAGCACTTGGAGAGTACAATTCGGCAACAAACAGTGACAATCCCTACCCAACAACACTTGTCTGCTATGCGGCCTTGGACAAGTCACTTAACTTCTCTGGGCTTCAGTTAGTTACCTTTTCTGGAAAATGGGGATTAAGACCGTGAGCCGCACGTGAGACATGGACTGGGTCCAACCTCACTTACGTGCATCCACCCCACCGCTTAATACAGTAGTGCCTCGCACATAGTAAGCGCTTAACCAATACTATAATAACAACTGTCTGTTGCATGACCTTGGGCATGTCACTTCACCTGCCTGGCACAGTAAAGGCTTAACAAACACCATTATTCTTCTTCTCTGTGCCTCAGTTCCCTCCTCTGCCAAATGGGGATGAGGACTGGGAGCCCCATGCGGGACAGGGACCGTGTCCAGCCCAGTTAGCTTGTATCCACCCCAGTGCTTAAACAGTGCCTGCCACATAGTAAGCGCTTAAAAAATAGGACAAGAGGAGGAGCAGGAGGAGGAGCAGAGAGCGGAAAGCTAGAAGGAGCAGCAGTCCACACCTGGCTGGCTCCCCCAGCAGCCTAGTTCTCTCAACTTTGCCCGGGTGGGATGGCTTCCAGCATCCGATGCCACCGGGACTATTCTAAGCGCCACCGGAGCCAGCTGACACAGATCAGGGGCCAAATGGGGCCCGGGCTGACCCCAACCCTCTCCGAGAACCCCCCGTCAGCTGTCGGCCTCTCCCGGCCCCTCACATGACTGGGTATGTTGTGGAAAAGCCCTGCCAGGAGGCCACACCTGTTTTGTCCTCACTCTTCCTGATGTATGACGGCCTTGTATGAAGCACTTTGACGATAATCATCCTCACTGTACTATTTGTTCTGCGCTTGCTATGTGCCGAGCAATGTACTAAGGGCTGGAGTGGATACAAGTTAGGTTGGACACAGTCCCTGTCCCACGTGGAGTTTATAGTCTCAATCCCCATTTTACAATCAGTCGTATTTATTGAGCGCTTACTGTGCGCAGAGCACTGTACTAAGCGCTTGGGAAGCACAAGTCGGCAACACATAGAGACAGTCCCTACCCAACAGCGGGCTCGCAGTCTAGAAGATGAGGGAACTGAAGGCCAGAGAAGGGAAGTGACTTGCCCTAGGGCACAGAGAAGAAAATCCATCCCTAAACCCTGTCGGTCCCACCTTCGCAATATCGCGAAAATCCGCCCTTTCCTGTCCATCCAAAGGGCTACCACGTTAATCCAATCACCCATCCTATCCCGCCTGGATGACTGCACCAGGCTCCTCGCTGACCTCCCAGCCTCCTGCCTCTCCCCACTCTGTTTGATACTTCACGCTGCTGCCCGGATCATTTTTCTTTAAAAATGTTCAGGACACGTCAACCCGCTCCTCAAAAAACTCAAGCTGTTACCCATCCACCTCCACCTCAAACAAAATCTTGTCACCATTGGCGTTCTCCTTGCCCCCTCCTACCTCACCAGGCTTCTCTCCTACTAAAACCCAGCCCACACACTTCACTTCTCTGTAGTGCTACCCTTCTCGCTGGTCCTCCATCTCGTCCATCTCGCCTCTGACCCCTCTCCCACACCTTGCCTCTGGCCTGGAATACCCTCCCTCCTCAAATTCCACAGACAATGACTCTCCCCCATTTTCAAAGCCTTATTGAAGGCCCATCTCCTCCAGGAGGCCTTCCCTGACTAAGCTCCACATTTCCTCATCTCCCCTCCCTTCTGCACTGTCCTGACCTGTTCTCTTTGCTCTTCCTCCCTCCCAGTCCCACACCATTTATGTACATACCTGTCATTTTATTTGTTTGTATTCATGTGTGTCTCCCCCTGCCCCCCGGACTATAAGCTTATTGCGGACATATATGTCTGTACATATTTATTACTCTATTTATTTATTTATTTTACTTGTACATATCTATTCTATTTATTTTCTTTTGTTGGCATGTTCGGTTTTGTTCTCTGTCTCCCCCTTTTAGACTGTGAGCCCACTGTTGCGTGGGGACTGTCTCTACATGTTGCCAACTTGGACTTCCCAGCGCTTAGTACAGTGCTCTGCACACAGTAAGCGCTCAATAAATACGATTGATGATGACAGGGAATATGTCTGTTTATTGTATTGTACTCTCTCAAGCGTGTAATGCGGTGCACGCTCCCCATCCCCCCCACCTTACCTCCTTCCCCTCCCCACAGCACCTATATATATGTATATACGATTGTACATATTTATTACCCTATTTATTTATTTTACTTGTACATATTTATTCTATTTTATTTTGTTAATACGTTTTATTTTGTTGTCTCTCTCCCCCTTCTAGACTGTGAACCCGCTGTTGGGTAGGAACCGTCTCTGTATGTGGCCAACTTCAATCAATCGAATTTATTGAGCACTTACTGTGTGCAGAGCACTGGACTAAGTGCTTGGGAAGTACAAGCTGGCAACATATACAACATACAACATAACTTGTACTTCCCAAGCGCTTAGTACAGTGCTCTGCACACAGTAAGCGCTCAATAAATCCGACTAAATGAATGAATGAACAAGCAAATCGGGTTGGACACGGTCCCTGTCCCACACGGAGCTCACAGTCTCAATCCCCATTTTACAGATGAGGTCACTGAGGCCCGGAGAAGTGACATGACTTGTCCAAGGTCGCACAGCAGACAAAGGGCGGCGCCAGGATTAGAACCCACGACCGTTGACCCCCAGGCCCGGGCTCTACCCACTCTGCCCTGCTGCTCATCTAGTAGCCTGAGCAGTTATATCTGCCTTATCTAGCTCATCTTGCTAGCCTGATCAGTTTAACTGCCTCATTTAGTCATCTCGAGCGGCTCATTTAGCGCTCAATAAATCAATCAATCAATCAATCATATTTATTGAGCGCTTACTGTGTGCAGAGCACTGTACTGAGCACTTGGGAAGTATACAATTGATTGATTGATTGATTGATTTAGCTCATCTTGCTTGGAAAGGTTAAGAGACTTACCCAAGGTCACGTGGCAGTCCAGTAGCCTAACTGGAACTAGAACCCAGATCTCTGCTTTTTTCTGGTATTCATTCATTCATTCATTCATTCATTCATTCATTCATTCAATCGCATTTATTGAGCGCTTACTGTGTGCAGAGCACTGTACTAAGCTCTTGGGAAGTACAATGTTAAGGGCTTACTATTTTAAGCACTTAGAAGAAGCGTGGCTCAGTGGAAAGAGCCTGGGCTTGGGGGTCAGAGGTCGTGGGTTCTAATTCCGGCTCCGCCACTTCATTCATTCATTCAATTGTATTTATTGAGCGCTTACTGTGTGCAGAACACTGTACTAAGCGCTTGGGAAGTACAAGTCGGCAACGTATAGAGACAGTCCCTACCCAACAATGGGCTCACAGTCTAGAAGGAGGAGACAGACAACAAAACAAAATTGATATGTGACCTCTAAATCCTTCCATCATGGGCAAATTTCTCTTCATCCCCTTCCTATTTCTGGAGTTGAACTGCTCAGGTGACTTCTGACACTTGTCTCATAAGTCCCAGAGAACTTGTGACTTGCTCAGTCATCCCATCTGTAAAATGGGGATTAACATTGTGAGCCCCAGTGTGGGATGTGGACTTTGTCCAACCCAATTAGCCTATATCTACCCTGCACTTAGTACACTGCCTGGCATCAATCAATCAATCAACCAATCAATCGTATTTATTGAGTGCTTACTGTGTGCAGAGCACTGTACTAAGCGCTTGGGAAGTCCAAGTTGGCAACATATAGAGACGGTCCCTACCCAACAGTGGGGTCACAGTCTAAAAGGGGGAGACAGAGAACAAAACCAAACATACAACAAAATAAAATAAATAGAATAGATATGTACAGGTAAAATAAATAAATAAATAAATAGAGTAATAAATATGTACAAACATATATACATATATACAGGTATGTAATAAGCACTTATATACCATTTAACACTTGTCAGCTGTGTGACTTTGGGCAAGTCACTTCACTTCTCTGGACCTCAGTTACCTCATCTGTCAAATGGAGATTAAGACTGTGAGCCCCCCGTGGAACAACCTGATTACCTTGTATCCCCCCAGCGCTTAGTACAGTGCTTGGCACATAGTAAGTGCTTAACAAATGCCATGATGATGATGATGATGATGATGATGATGATGATGATGTTGATGATTATTATTATTATTATTATGTGCCGGGCACTGTACTAAATGCTGGGGTGTATATGAGCTAATAATGATAATAATAATAATGATGGCATTTATTAAGCACTTACTATGTGCAAAGCACTGTTCTAAGTGCTGGGGAAGTTACGAGGTGATCAGGTTGTCCCACAGGGGCTCACAGTCTTAATCCCCATTTTACAGATGAGGTAACAGAGGCACAGAGAAGTTAAGTAACTTGCCCAAAGTCACACAGCTGACAATTGGTGGAGCCGGGATTTGAACCCATGACCTCTGACTCCAAAGCCCAGGCTCTTTCCACTGAGCCACGCTGGTCACAGTCAGTGTCCCACGTGGGGCTCACCGTCTTAATTCAGCATGGCTTACTGGAAATAACCCGAGTTTGCGAGTCAGATGCCGTAGGTTCTAATCCCACCTCTGCCACTTGTCTGCTGTGTGACCTTGGGCAAGTCACTCAACTTCTCTGTACCGCAGTTCCCTCATCTGTCAAATGGGGATTAAGACTGTGAGCCCCACGTGGGACCACCTGATTACCTGGCATCTACCCCAGCGCTTAGAACAGTGCTTGGCACATGGTAAGTGCTTAACAAATACCATAATTAATTAGTATTATTATGAATTCCCATTTTACAGTTGGGGTAACTAAGGCACCGAGAAGTGATTTGCCCGAGGTCACACAGCAGACAAGTGGCAGGGCTGGGATTAGAACCCAGGTCCTCTGAGTCCCATGGCCGTTCTTCTTCTTAGTCTTGTGCTCTTTCCACTAGACTTCACTGCCTCCCTAAGAAAAGCCTTATTTTTGTTTTTTCTATGATATTTATTGAACAACTATGGGCATTGGAATGCTGTACTAAGCAAGAGGCCTTCCCTGACTAAACCCTCCTTTTCTCCCTCTCCCTTAATAATAATATTATAATGGCATTTATTAAGCACTTACTATGTGCAAAGCACTGTTCTAAGCACTGGGGAGGTAACAAGGTGATCAGGTTGTCCCACAGGGGGCTCACCGTTTTAATCCCCATTTTACAGATGAGGTAACTGAGGCACAGAGAAGTGAAGTGACTGGCCCAAAGTCACACAGCAGGCAGTTGGCGGAGCCGGGATTTGAACCCATGACCTCTGACTCCAAAGCCCGGGCTCTTTCCATGGAGCCACGCTGCTTCTCGAAGGAGCCATGCTCCTTCTGCGTCACCCGACTTGCTCCCTTCAACCATCCTCCCTCCGAGCCCCACACCACTTATGTCCATAGCTGTCATTGATTTATTATCTGTCATTTATTTATTTACATTAATACCTGTCTCCCCCTCTGAACTGTAAACTCTCTGAAGGCAGGGAATGTGTCTGTTATATTTTTATACTGCACTCTCCCTAATGCTTAGTACTCTGTGAAAAGTAAGCGCTCAGTGACTGAGTGACTGACACTGGGAAAAGATACAAGAATGAGAAACAGACACAGTCCGTGGACCTCAGAGGTTTCGTAATCTAAGTCGAAGGGAGAGGGAATTGGCAAGAGATAGAAAAGGAAAAATTTAAACGATCAAAACAGCAAAACAACAGCATGAGAGGGCAAGAACAATGGAACAGTGAGACCAAAGGACTTAGAATAGTGTTTGGCACAAAGTAAACACTTAACAAATATCATCATCATCAATCGTATTTATTGAGCGCTTACTATGTGCAGAGCACTGTACTAAGCGCTTGGGAAGTACAAATTGGCAACATATAGAGACGGTCCCTACCCAACAGTGGGCTCACAGTCTAAAAGGGGGAGATAGAGAACAAAACCAAACATACTAACAAAATAAAATACATAGAATAGATATGTACAAGTAAAATAAATAAATAAAGAGTAATAAATATGTACAAACATATATACATATATACAGGTGCTGTGGGGAAAGGAAGGAGGTAAGATGGGGGGGATGGAGAGGGGGACGAGGGGGAGAGGAAGGAAGGGGCTCAGTGTGGGAAGGCCTCCTGGAGGAGGTGAGCTCTCAGTAGGGCCTTGAAGGGAGGAAGAGAGCGAGCTTGGCGGATGAATATCATTATTATTATTAATTAGGAATTAAAGAGGGGATGGGGGCTCCTCAATTTGTAGTTGGTTCACGGTCTGATAGTTTCAGCCTTCCCAACATTCTACACTTTGGAACATGAGGGTGTGGGGGAGAGGGGTGCCCTGTCAGGTGACTGATAATACTACTACTAATAATAATTGGGGTATTTGTTAAGCGCTTACTATGTGTCGGGCACTGTACTAATCGCTGGGGTGGATTCAAGAAAATTGGAACTGCCCCACGTGGGGCTCACAGTCCCGATTCCCATTTCACAGACGAGGTCGCAGTCTAGAAGGGGGAGGCAGAGAACAAAACAAAAGAGAAATGAAAAATAAACTCGGGAGTGGGCGTCCGTATCCCTGGGACAGAGGCGGGTGTGTGTGCCTGTGTTTGTCTGGGTGAGAGAAAGGAGCTTGTGAAAGCAATCAGCCTTTTCGTTTCTTCTTGTAATAATAATAATAATAATTATTATTATTATTATTATTATTATGCATTATGCAATATTTATGCATTATGCATTATTAATGCATGAGCATTGGTGGTTCAGTGGTAGAATTCTCGCCTGCCACGCGGGAGGCCCGGGTTCGATTCCCGGCCAATGCAATATATATTTCCAAGGCCCTACTGAGAGCTCAAGGCCCTACTGAGAGCTCACCTCCTCCAGGAGGCCTTCCCAGACTGAGCCCCTTCCTTCCTCTCCCCCTCGTCCCCCTCTGCATCCCCCTCATCTGACCTCCTTCCCTTTCCCACAGCACCTGTAAATATGTATATATGTTTGTACATATTTATTACTTTATTTATTTATTTATTTATTTTGCTTGTACATATCTATTCTATTTATTTTATTTTGTTAGTATGTTTGGTTTTGTTCTCCGTCTCCCCCTTTTAGACTGTGAGCCCACTGTTGGGTAGGGACTGTCTCTATATGTTGCCAATTTGTACTTCCCAAGCTCTTAGTACAGTGCTCTGCACACAGTAAGCGCTCAATAAATACGATTGATGATGATGATGAGTGATGATGATAATAAAGTTGGTATTTGTTAAGCGCTTACTATGTGCCAAGCACCATTCTAAACACTGGAGTGGATTCAGGGTAATCAGGTTGTCCCACGTGAGCTCACGATCTTCATCCCCATTTTACAGATGAGGTAACTGAGGCACAGAGAAGTGAAGTGACTTGCCCAAGGTCACACAGCTGACAAGTGGTGGAGCCAGGATTAGAACCCATGACCTCTGACTCCCAAACCCGTGCTCTTTCCACTAAGCCATGCTGCTTCTCTGTATATAACATGTGTGTATATATGGGTGTGTGTGTGTCTGTGTGTGTGCGTGTATGTAATAATGATAATAATAATGGTATTCATGGGTCCTAATCCCGGCTCCGCCACTTGTCAGCTGTGTGACTTCGGGCAAGTCACTTCACTTCTCTGTGCCACAATCCCCTCATCTGTAAAATGGGAATGAGGACTGTGAGCCCCACGTGGGACAACCTGATCACCTTGTATCCCCCCCAGCACTTGAAACAGTGCTTCGCACATAGTAAGCGCTTAACAAATACCATTGAGAAGCAGCGTGCTCAGTGGAAAGAGCCCGAGCTTGGGAGTCAGAGGTCATGGGTTCTAATCCCGGCTCCACCACTTGTCAGCTGTGTGACTTAGGGCAAGTCACTTCACTACTCTGTGCCTCAGTTCCCTCATCTGGAAAATGGGGATGAAGATTGTGAGCCCTAAGTGTGACAGCCTAATGACCTTGTATCCCCCCAGCGCTTAGAATAGGGCTTGGCACATACTGAGCGCTTAATAAATAATAATAATGGCATATGTTAAGCACTTACTATGTGCCAAGCCCTGTTCTAAGTGCTGGGGGAGATACAAGGTAATTAGGTTGTCCCATGTGGGGCTCACCGTCTTAATCCCCATTTTGCAGATGAGGGAACTGAGGCCCAGAGAAAGTAAGTGATTGCCCAAAGTCACACAGCTGATAAGTGGCGGAGCGGAATTAGAACCCATGACCTCTGACTCCCAGGCTCTTTTCTCTGAGCCACGCTGCACATGTACATACATAGGAGAAGCAGTGTGGCCCAGTGGAAAGAGCCCAGACTTTGGAGTCAGAGGTCATGGGTTCAAATCCCTTCTCTGCCAATTGTCAGCTGTGTGACTTTGGGCAAGTCACTTCACTTCTCTGGGAATCAGTTACCTCATCTGTAAACTGGGGGATTAAGACTGTGAGCCCCCCGTGGGACAACCTGATCACCTTGTAACCTCCCCAGCGCTTAGAACAGTGTTTGGCACATAGCAAGCGCTTAATAAATGCTATTATTACATTATTATTATATACATACATGGATGTAGATATATATACATACATATATAGGTATATCTGAAAGAACACGGGCTTTAGAGTCAGAGGTCATGGGTTCAAATCCCGATTCTGCCACTTGTCAGCTGGGTGACTGTGGGCAAGTCACTTAACTTCTCTGGGCCTCAGTTCCTTCATCTGTAAAATGGGGATGAAGACTGTGAACCCCCCCTCCTCAGTTCCCTCATCTGTAAAATAGGGATAATAATAATAATGATGGCATTTGTTAAGCGCTTACTCTGTGCAAAGCACTGTTCTAAGCGCTGGGGAGGGGAAACAAGCTAATGAGGTTGTCCCATGTGGGGTTTACAGTCTTAATCCCCATTTTACAGAGGAGGTAACTGAGGCTCAGAGAGGTTAAGTGACTTACCCAAGGTCACACAGCAGACCTGTGGCGGAGCCGGGATTCGAACCTATGATCTCTGACTCCAAAGCCCGGGCTCTTTCCACTGAGCCACGCTGCTGTGAGCCCCTTGTGGGACAACCTGATCACCTTGTAACCTCCCCAGCGCTTAGCACAGGGCTTTGCACATAGTAAGCGCTTAATAAATGCCATCATTATTATTATTAGGTATATAGCTATATACCCCAGACTGAGCCCCTTCCTTCCTCTCCCCCTCGTCCCCCTCTCCATCCCCCCATCTTACCTCCTTCCCTTCCCCACAGCACCTGTATATATGGATAGATGTTTGTACATATTTTTTACTGTATTTATTTATTTTATTTGTACATATCTATTCTATTTATTTTATTTTGCTAGCATGTTTGGTTTTGTTCTCTGTCTCCCCCTTTTAGACTGTGAGCCCACTGTTGGGTAGGGACTGTCTCCATGTGTTGCCAATTTGTACTTCCCAAGCGCTTAGTACAGTGCTCTGCACATAGTAAGCGCTCAATAAATACGATTGATGATGATGATATCTAGATAGAGATATCTATCTAGTTATATATCTAATAATAGGTATATATATAACTATATATATAGTTAGTATATAGTATACTATATACTATAGTATATAGTATACTATAGTATATACTATATACTAACTATATATATATAGTTATATATATACCTATTATACTATATATATATACTATATATATATTATACTATATATATATAACTATATATAGAGATATCTATCTAGTTATATAATCTACGTCTGTACACGCTAGAGTCTTTTCCCGTGGCCTGCAAGAGTTGGTCAGCAAAGCCGGGTCCTGGGCCCGAGAAGGGCAGGGTTGTTTCCCGCCCTTTCTGACCAATGGCAGCTGAGCTTACCGTATCCCAGCCCTCCTATTGGCTACTGTAAAAGGCCTGCTCGGGAGGGCCAATCAGCGAGCGCGCTGCGGGGAAGCCCCGCCCCCTCCCGCCTGGGGTGGGGCTCGCTCTAATTCTTAGAAATTGGGCGGGACGGCGATGACGTCACCACGTAACGCAGGACCGGTCCACCAGCCTTCATCAATTATAATAATAATAATCAATCAATCGTATTTATTGAGTGCTTACTGTGTGCAGAGCACTGTACTAAGCGCTTGGGAAGTCCAAGTTGGCAACATAGAGAGACAGTCCCTACCCAACAGTGGGCTCACAGTCTAGGAGGGGGAGACAGAACAAAACCAAACATACTAACAAAATAGAATAGATATGTACAAGTAAAATAAATAAATATATACATATGTTTGTACACATATGCACATAATATATACACATATACACATAATAATACTAATGATGGAATTTTAAAGCGCTTATTATTCATTCATTCATTCATTCACCACCCGCCTTCATTCAATTATAGTAATAATAATACTAATGATGGCATTTTTAAAGCGCTTATTATTCATTCATTCATTCATTCACCACCCACCTTCATTCAATTATAGTAATAATAATACTAATGATGGCATTTTTAAAGCGCTTATTATTCATTCATTCATTCATTCAATCGTATTTATTGAGCCCTTACTGTGTGCAGAGCACTGGACTAAGCGCTTGGGAAGTACAAGTTGGCAACATCTAGGGACGGTCATTCATTCATTCAAACAGTCAATCAATCAATCAATGGTATTTATTGAGCACTTACTGTGTGCAGAGCACTGGACTAAGCGCTTGGGAAGTACAAGTTGGCAACATCTAGGGACGGTCATTCATTCATTCAATCAGTCAATCAATCAATCAATGGTATTTATTGAGCGCTTACTGTGTGCAGAGCACTGGACTAAGCGCTTGGGAAGTACAAGTTCCAACATCTAGGGATGGTCATTCATTCATTCAATCAGTCAATCAATCAATCAATGGTATTTATTGAGCGCTTACTGTGTGCAGAGCACTGGACTAAGCACTTGGGAAGTACAAGTCGGCAACACATAGAGGCGGTCCCTGCCCAACAGTGGTCTCACAGTCTAGAAGGGGGAGACAGAGGACAAAACAAAACATATTAACAAAATAAAATAAATAGAATAGATATGTACAAGTAAAACAAATAAATAAATAATTTTATTTATGATAGTAATAATAATAATCGTATTTATTGAACGCTTACTGTGTGCAGAGCACCGGACTAAGCGCTTGGGAAGTACAAGTTGGCAGCATCTAGAGACGGTCATTCATTCATTCAATTGTATTTATTGAGCGCTTACTGTGCGCAGAGCACTGGACTAAGCGCTTGGGAAGTACAAGTTGGCAACATCTAGAGACGGTCATTCATTCATTCAATCGTACTTATTGAGTGCTTACTGTGTGCAGAGCACTGTACTAAGCGCTTGGGAAGTACAAGTTGGCAACATCTAGAGACGGTCCCTACCCAACAGTGGGCTCACAGTCTAGAAGGGGGAGAAAGACAACAATTATTATGTGCGAAGCACTGTTCTAAGTACTGCGGGGGGGGGATACAAGGTGATCAGGTTGCCCCACGTTGGGCTTACAGTCGTAATCCCCATTTCACAGATGAGGGAAATGAGGCACAATCGTCATCATCATCATCATAATGATGATGGTATTTGTTAAGCATTTACTATGTGACAAGCACTGTTCTAAGTGCTGGGATAGATAATAATAATAATAATAATAATGGTATTTGTTAAGTGCTTACTATGTGACAAGCACTGTTCTAAGCCCTGGGGGGATACAAATTCATCAGGTTATCCCACGTAGGACTCACAGTCTTCATCCCCATTTCATAGATGAGGGAACTGAGGCACAACCGTCATCATCATCATCATAATAATGATAATGATGGTATTTGTTAAGCACTTACTATGTGACAAGCACTGTTCTAAGCGCTGGGGTAGATATAATAATGATGATAATGGTAATTTTTAAGCGTTTACTATGTGACAAGCACTGTTCTAAGCGCTGGGGCGATACAAGGTGATCAGGTTGTCCCACGTTGGGCTCACAGTCTTCATCCCCATTTCACAGATGAGGGAACTGAGGCACAATCGTCATCATCATCATCATCATCATCATAATGATAATGATGGCATTTGTTAAGCGCTTACTATGTGACAAGCACTGTTCTAAGCGCTGGGATATAATAATAATAATAATAATAATAATGGTAATTGTTAAGCGCTTACTATGTGACAAGCACTGTTCTAAGCACTAGGGGCGATACAAGGTCATCAGGTTGTCCCACGTGGGACTCACAGTCTTCATCCCCATTTCACAGATGAGGGAACTGAGGCACAATCGTCATCATCATCATAATAATAATGATAATGATGGTATTTGTTAAGCACTTACTATGTGACCAGCACTGCTCTAAGCGCTGGGAGAGATATAATAATAATAATGATAATGGTAATTGTTAAGCGCTTACTATGTAACAAGCACTGTTCTAAGCGTTAGGGGGGTTACAAGGTCATCAGGTTGTCCCACGTGGGACTCACAGTCTTCATCCCCATTTCACAGATGAGGGAACTGATGCACAATCGTCATCATCATCATCATCATGATAATGATGGTATTTGTTAAGCGCTTACTATGTGACAAGCACTGTGATAGATATGATAATAATGGTGTTTGTTAAGCGCTTACTCTGTGTCAAGCACTGTTCTAAGCGCTGGGGTGGATACAATACTACTACTAATAATAATAATGCATGATTTAATGGAAAGAGCACAGGCTTGGGAGTCAGAGGTCGTGGGTTCTAATCCCTGCTCTGCCACTTGTCAGCTGTCTGACTTTGGGCAAGTCACTTCACTTCTCTGTGCCTCAGTTCCCTCATCTGTATAATGGGGCTGAACACTGGGAGCCCCAAGTGGGACAACCTAATAACCCTGTATTCATTCATTCATTCATTCATTCATTCATTCATTCAATCGTATTTATTGAGCGCTTACTGTGTGCAGAGCACTGTACTAAGCGCTTGGGACGTACAAGTCAGCAACATGCAGAGACGGCCCCTACCCAACAACAGTCTAGAAGGGGGAAACAAAACATGTAGACAGGTGTCAAAACCGTCAGAATAATATAATATAATAATATAGAATTGTAGCTATATGCACATCATTAATCCCAGCGCTTAGAACAGTGCTTGGCACATAGTAAGCGCTTAACAAATACCAACATTATTATCATTATTATAAATAATGGTATTTGCTAAGTGCTTACTATATGTCAAACACTGTTCTAAGAGTGGAGTAGATACAATACTACTACTACTAATAATAATGGTATTTGTTTCTAAGCGCTGGAGTAGATACAATATTAATAATAATAATAATAATGGTATTTTTTAAGTGCTTACTATATGCCAAGCACTGTTCTAAGCGCTAGGGCATTGGCATATAGTAAGCGCTTAACAAATACCAACATTATGATCATTATTATTAATAATGGTATTTGCTAAGCACTTACTATATGTCAAACACTGTTCTAAGAGCTGGAATAGATACAATAATAATACTACTAATAATAATGGTATGTGTTAAGCGCCTACTCTGTAACATGCACTGCTCTAAGTGCTGGAGTAGATACAATATTAATAATAATAATGGTATTTTTTAAGTGCTTACTATATGCCAAGCACTGTTCTAAGCACTAGGGCATTGGCACATAGTAAGCGCTTAACAAATACCAACATTATGATCATTATTATTAATAATGGTATTTGCTAAGCGCTTTCTATATGTCAAACACTGTTCTAAGAGCTGGAGTAGATACAATAATAATACTACTACTAATAATGGTATGTGTTGAGCGCTTACTCTGTAACAAGCACTGTTCTAAGCGCTGGAGTAGATACAATATTAATAATAATAATAATGGTATTTTTTAAGTGCTTACTATATGCCAAGCACTGTTCTAAGCGCTAGGGAATTGGCACATAGTAAGCACTTAACAAATACCAACATTATAATCATTATTATTAATAATGGTATTTGCTAAGCGCTTACTATATGTCAAACACTGTTCTAAGAGCTGGAGTAGATACAATAATAATACTACTACTAATAATGGTATGTGTTGAGTGCTTACTCTGTAACAAGCACTGTTCTAAGCGCTGGAGTAGATACAATATTAATAATAATAATAATGGTATTTTTTAAGTGCTTACTATATGCCAAGCACTGTTCTAAGTGCTAGGGCATTGGCACATAGTAAGCGCTTAACAAATACCAACATTATGATCATTATTATTAATAATGGTATTTGCTAAGCACTTACTATATGTCAAACACTGTTCTAAGAGCTGGAGTAGATACAATAATAATACTACTATTAATAATGGTATGTGTTAAGCGCCTACTCTGTAACAAGCACTGTTCTAAGTGCTTGAGTAGATACAATATTAATAATAATAATAATGGTATTTTTTCAGTGCTTACTATATGCCAAGCACTGTTCTAAGCGCTAGGGCGGATACAAGGTGATCAAGTTGTCCCACGTGGGGCTCACAGTCCTAATCCCCATTTTCCAGATGAGGGAACTGAGGCACAGAGAAGTGAAGTGATTTGCCCAAAGTCACACGGCTAACAAGTGGCGGAGCCAGGATTAGAACTCACGACCTCTGACTCCCAAGCCCGGGCTCTTGCCACTAGGCCATGCTGCTCCTGCTATTTATTGAGCGCCCACTGAGTGCAGGACACAGTACTAAACGCTTGGGAGAGGACAATACAGCAATAAGAGAGACACTCCGCGTCCACAACGAGCTCACAGTCTAAACCTGTAAAGTCATTTAGAACAGTGCTTGGCACACTTTAAGTGCTTAACAAATACCATTATTATTGTTATTATTACTACTATTACTAATAATGATAGTAATGATGGTCCTTGTTAAGCACTGAATGCCTGTAAACTCGTTTAGAACAGTGCTTGGCACACTTTAAGCGCGTAACAAATACCATTATTGTTGTTATTATTACTACTACTACTATTACTAATAATGATAGTAATGATGGTCCTTGTCAAGCACTTAATACCTGTAAACTCGTTTAGAACAGTGCTTGGCACACTTTAAGCGCGTAACAAATACCATTATTATTATTATTATTATTACTACTACTACTATTACTAATAATGATAGTAATGATGGTTCTTGTTAAGCACTGAATGCCTGTCAACTCGTTTAGAACAGTGCTTGGCACACTTTAAGCGCGTAACAAATACCATTATTATTGTCATTATTACTACTACTGCTATTACTAATAATGATAGTAATGATGGTCCTTGTTAAGCGCTTAATACCTGTAAACTCCTTTAGAACAGTGCTTGGCACACTTTAAGCGCGTAACAAATACCATTATTATTACTACTACTACTATTACTAATAATGATAGTAATGATGGTTCTTGTTAAGCACTGAATACCTGTAAACTCGTTTAGAACAGTGCTTGGCACACTTTAAGCGCGTAACAAATACCATTATTATTGTTATTATTACTACTACTATTACTAATAATGATAGTAATGATGGTACTTGTTAAGCACTTAATACCTGTCAACTCGTTTAGAACAGTGCTTGGCACACTTTAAGCGCATAACAAATACCATTATTATTGTTATTATTACTACTACTACTATTACTAATAATGATAGTAATGATGGTCCTTGTTTAGCACTGAATACCTGTAAACTCGTTTAGAACAGTGCTTGGCACACTTTAAGCGCATAACAAATACCATTATTATTACTACTACTACTATTACTAATAATGATAGTAATGATGGTCCTTGTTAAGCACTTAATACCTGTAAACTCGTTTAGAACAGTGCTTGGCACACTTTAAGCGTGTAACAAATACCATTATTATTGTTATTATTACTACTACTACTATTACTAATAATGATAGTAATGATCGTCCTTGTTAAGCACTTAATACCTGTAAACTCCTTTAGAACAGTGCTTGGCACACTTTAAGCGCTTAACAAATACCATTATTATTGTTATTATTACTACTACTACTACTATTAGTAATAATGATAGTAATGATGGTACTTGTTAAGCACTTAATACGTGCCAGGCACCGTACTAAGCGCTGGGGTGGATACAAGCAAATTGAGTAGGACACAGTCCCTTATTAATTAATATCATTAAACGGGGAGACAGATGTGACTAAAAATAAATAAATTCTGTATATGGACATAAGTGATGAGGGGCTGGGATGGGGGGAAAGTGAAATTCCCTGGTCGGGATTTGAACCCAGGGCCCGGGGGTGGAAAGGCCGAATCCTAACCACTAATCCCGGCTCCGCCACTTGTCTGCTGTGTGACCTTGGGCAAGTCAGTTAACCTCTCTGGGCCTCAGTTCCCTCATCTGGAAAATGGGGATGAAGACTGTGAGCCCCCCACGTGGGACAACCTGTTTATCTTGTATCTCCCCTAGCGCTTAAAACAGTGCTTGGCACATAGTAAGCACTCAACAAATGCCAACATTATTATTATTCTCTGTGCCTCAGTTCCCTCATCCGTAAAATGGGGATGGAGACTGTGAGCCCCGCATGGGACAACATGATGGCCTTGGATCTCCCCTCAGCGCTTAGAACAGTGCTTGGCACGTTCCGGTGTCTCTCTTAATTGCTGTATTGTACTTTCCCAGGCGCTTAGTACAGTGCTCTGCACACAGTAAGCGCTCCATAGATAGTTGAATGAATGAATGAATATTGCTGTCTGTTTATTTGTCCCAATGTCCGTCTCCCCCGCCCCCCTCTAGCCTCTGAGCTCGTTGTGGGCAGGGATTGTCTCTATTGCTGTGTTGTACTACTTCCCAAGCGCTTAGTACAGTGCTCTGCACACATTAAGCGCTCAATAAATACGACTGAATGAATGACTATTGATGTTTATTTGTAGCAATGTCCCTCCCCAACCCCCTTCCCCCAGCCTGTGAGCTCATTGTGGGCAGGGATTGTCTCTCTTTATTGTGCATTGTACTTTCCCAAGCGCTTAGTACAGTGCTCTGCACACATTAAGCGCTCAATAAATAAGACTGAATGAATGACTATTGATGCTTGTTTATTTGTAGCAATGTCCCTCCCCAACCCCCCTCCCCCAGCCTGTGAGCTCATTGTGGGCAGGGATTGTCTCTCTTTATTGTGCATTGTACTTTCCCAAGCGCTTAGTACAGTGTTCTGCACACAGTAAGCGCTCAATAAATACGACTGAATGAATGACTATTGATGTTTATTTGTAGCAATGTCCCTCCCCAACCCCCTTCCCCCAGCCTGTGAGCTCATTGTGGGCAGGGATTGTCTCTCTTTATTGTGCATTGTAGTTTCCCGAGCGCTTAGTACAGTGTTCTGCACACAGTAAGCGCTCAGTAAATACGATTGAATGAATATTGACATCTGCTTATTTGTCCCAATGTCCGTCTCCCCCGCCCCACTCTGGCCTGCGAGCCCGGTGTGGGCAGCGATCGTCTCTATTGGTGTGTTGTAGTTTCCCAAGCGTTTAGTACAGTGTTCCGCACACAGTAGGCGCTCAATAAATACGACTGACTGAATGAATATTGCTGTGTGCTTATTTGTCCCAATGTCCGTCTCCCCCGCCCCCCTTCTATCCTGTGAGCCCGCTGTGGTCAGGGATTGTCTCTATTGCTGCATTGTACTTTCCCAAGCGCTTAGTACAGTGCTCTGCACACAGTAAGCGCTCCATAAATACGATTGAATGAACGAATGACTATTGCTGTGTGTTTATTTGTCCTAATGTCCGTCTCCCCCGTCCCCTTTCTAGCCTGTGAGCCCAGTGTGGGCAGGGATTGTCTCTATTGCTGTGTTGTATTTTTCCAAGCGCTTAGTACAGTGCTGTGCACACAGTAAGCGCTCCATAAATAGGACTGACTGACTGCGTAGTGAGCGGTTAGGAAGCCCCCGAAAAGGAGGGGGAGTCCTGGGGTCCGCAGGCCCCACCCCCGGCCCCCCTGGGCCCCGCCCCCCCCACCCCGGAGCCCCATAAAGGCGGACGGGTCCAGGGCCGGACGTTGGAAGGATCCTAGGCGTCTCCCCCAGCTCCTCCTCATCCTCATCCCGATCCCGGTACGTCCTGCCACCGGCCGGGAGCTCCAGATCCCCAGACGACCCCCCCAGAACCCCCGGACGACTCCCAGATCCCGAGACCTTTCCAGACCCCCCCCCCAGAAGACCCCCAGATCCCTAGGTCACCGCAGACCCCTCCAGATCCGCCCCAGACCTTCCCAGCAGACCCCCAGACCCCCGCCAAGCCCCCAGACGCCCTCTGATTCCCCCAGACGACCCCCACACCCCCCAGACCCCTTCAGATCCCCCCAGATCCCCCAGACGACCCTCAGACCCCTTCAGATCCCCCAACCCCCCAGACGACCCCCACACCCCCCAGGCCCCTTCAGATCCCCCCAGACGACCCCAGACCCCTTCAGACCCCCCAGAACCCCCCAGACGACCCCCACACCCCCCGACCCCTTCAGATCCCCCCAGATCCCCCCAGTCGACCCCCAGACCCCTCCAAATCCCCCCAGATCCTCACATCCACAGACCCTCAGACCCCCCCCGACCACCAGATCCTCAGACCCCCTGACCTCCGGATCCTTAGAGACCCAGACCCCCCGACCCCCAGACCCCCAGATTCTCAGACCCCCTGACCCCCAGATCCTCAGAGCCCCAGACCCCCCGGCCCCCAGACCCCCAGATCCTCAGAGCCCCAGACCACCTGACCCCCAGATTCTCAGACCCCCTGACCCCCTGACCCCCAGATCCTAAGAGCCCCAGACCCCCCAGACCCCCCAGACCCCTGACCCCCAGACCCCCTGACCCCCAAATCCTTAGAGCCCCAGCCCCCCAGCCCCCTGACCCCCAGATTCTCAGACCCCCTGACCCCCTGACCCCCAGATTCTCAGACCCCCTGACCCCCTGACCCACAGATCCTTAGAGCCCCAGACCCCCCAGACCCCTGACCCCCAGATCCTCAGAGCCCCTGACCCCCAGATCCTCAGAGCCCCAGACCCCCTGGCCCCCAGACCCCCAGATCCTTAGAGCCCCAGACCCCCCAGCCTCCTGACCCCCAGATCCTCAGAGCCCCAGACCCCCGGTCCCCCGGCCCCCAGACCCCCAGATCCTTAGAGCCCCAGACCCCCCAGACCCCTGACCCCCAGATCCTCAGAGCCCCAGACCCCCCGACCCCCAGACCCCCAGATCCTCAGAACCCCAGACCCCCGGGCCCCCAGACCCCCAGATCCCTGACCCCCAGATCCTCAGAGCCCCAGACCTCCCCGGCCCCCAGACCCCCAGATCCTCAGAGCCCCAGATCCCCCGGTCCCCCGGCCCCCAGACCCCCAGATCCTTAGAGCCCCAGACCCCCCAGATCGCTGACCCCCAGATCCTCAGAGCCCCAGACCCCCCGACCCCCAGACCCCCAGATCCTCAGAGCCCCAGACCCCCGGGCCCCCAGACCCCCAGATCCCTGACCCCCAGATCCTCAGAGCCCCAGACCTCCCCGGGCCCCAGACCCCCAGATCCTCAGAGCCCCAGACCCCCCGGTCCCCCGGCCCCCAGACCCCCAGATCCTTAGAGCCCCAGACCCCCCAGCCCCCTGACCCCCAGATCCTCAGAGCCCCAGAGCCCCAGATCCTCAGAGCCCCAGACCCCCCGGACCCCCAGATCCTCAGAGCCCCAGACCCCCCGGCCCCCCGACCCCCAGATCCTCAGAGCCCCAGACTCCCAGATCCTCCACTGACCCCCTGACCCCCTGACCCCCAGGTCCTCAGAGCCCCCAGCCATGAAGGCCGCCCGGCTGATGCTGCGGGGCGCCGGATCCCTGAGCAGCGCGGTCCCCCGGGAGGTGGAACACTTCTCCCGCTACAGCCCCTCGCCCCTCTCCATCAAGCAGCTGCTGGACTTCGGTGAGGAGGGGGGTCTTGTCTTCGTGGGGAGGGTCTTCTGGCAGAGCTGGGGCTCAGAGAAGGGGCTCGGGTCGGGGGTGACGGAGAGGGGGCAGAGATCCGGGGAAACTGTCTGTTTATTGTGCTTAGAACAGTGCTTTGCACATAGTAAGCGCTTAATAAATGCCATTATTATTATTATTATTGTTATTATTATTATTATTATTATTATTATTATTATTATTGTTGTGGTGGTGCAATAATAATAAAAATGGCGTTTGTCAAGCACTTACTATGTGCCAAGCACTGTTCGAAACGCTGGGATAGATTCAAGGTCATCAGGTTGTCCCACGTGGGGCTCACAGCCTTAATCCCCATTTTATTCATTCATTCAATCGTATTTATTGAGCACTTACTGTGTGCAGAGCACTGTACTAAGCGCTTGGGAAGTACTCAATCGTATTTATTGAGCGCTTACTGTGTGCAGAGCACTGTACTAAGCGCTTGGGAAATACAAGTTGGCAACATATAGAGACGGTCCCTACCCACTAAGCCCTTGGGAAGTACAAGTTGGCAACATACAGAGACGGTCCCTACCCAACAGCGGGCTCACAGTGACCTTTTACAGATAAGGTCACTGAGGCCCAGAGAAGTGAAGTGACTTGCCCAAAGTCACACAGCAGACAGGTGGCAGAGCCGGGATTAGAACCCACAACCTCCGACTCCCAAGCCCGGGCTCTTTCCACTGAGCCACGCTGCTTCTCCGATTCCTTTTATCCATCCCAGTTAGAGTATGAGTCCCCTTTGGGACAGAAATTCCTGGGGTGTGTTTGGGACTCTATTACTCTATTTATTTATTTATTATTACTCTATTTATTTATTTATTATTACTCTATTTATTTATTCATTTTACTTGTACATATCTATTCTATTTATTTTATTTTGTTAATATGTTTTGTTTTGTTCTCTGTCTCCCCCTTCTAGACTGTGAGCCCACTGTTGGGTAGGGACCGTCTCTATATGTTCCCAACTTGTACTTCCCAAGCGCTTAGTACAGTGCTCTGCGCACAGTAAGCGCTCAATAAATACGATTGATTGATTGAATGATTGATTGATTGACAGGGCCTTAGTCCCAGTCCGATCCTCTTATATCTACCCACCGCGCTCGGCATTTAGTAAGCGCTTAATAAGTACCATCCTCTACCCCTCTAGACTTTGAGCTCGTTGTGGGCAGGGAATGTGTCTGATGTTATATCGCACCCTGCTTTGCACACAGTAAGTGCTCGATAAATGCAGTGATTAATAATAGTAATAATAACCCTCATCACTATTATTATAAAGGCACAAGACGACTGGAGTCTGGGGAGAACCCACTCGGTCCGGGGGGAACCGTCCAGATATTTTTATTTCTCCCAAACTGGGCCAGCCTGAAGACAAAGCTGGGCATCTGGGTGTGTGTGTGTGTGTGTTTGTTTATTTTAGGAACTCCGTATCAGTTGTCCTTTCCCGTCAGACAGTATTCCCTTTCGCGCATTCCAAGGCGTGGAGGAGGAAGAATTTCTCCTCCTCTTCCAAGCATAATAATAATAACTGTGGTCTTTGTTAAGTGTTTACTACATGCCAGGCACTGTACTAAGCCTGGGATAGATACAAACAAATCGAGTTGGATGCAGTCCTTGTCCCACGTGGGACTCACAGTCTTAATTCCTGTTTTACAGATGAGGTAATAATTATGGTATTTGTTTAGCTCTTACTATTGCCAGGCACTTAGAACAGTGCTTTGCACGTAGTAAGTGCTTAATAAGTGCATAGTAAGGGCACTTCATTCATTCATTCTTTCAACCGTATTTATTGAGTGCTTATTGTGTGCAGAGCACTGTACTAAGTGCTTGAGAAGTACAAGTTGGCAATATATAGAGACGGTCCCTACCCGACAGTGGGCTTAGAACAGTGCCCAGTGCTTAGAACAGTGCTTTGCACATAGTAAGCACTTAATAAATGCAATTATTATTATTAATAATTAATAAATGTCGTTATTATTATTATTACTAAGTGCTGGGGTTGATACAACAAGCAAATCGGGTTGGACGCAGTTCCTGTCCCATACGGGGCTCAGTCTTAATTCCCATTTTACAGATGAGGGAACTGTGGCCCAGAGAAGTGAAGCGACTTCCCCAAGGTCACACAGCAAGCAGGTGGTGGAGCTGGGATCGGAACCCAGATCCTCTGACTCCCAAGCCCCGCCACTTGTCGGCTGTGTGACTTTGGGCAAGTCACTTCACTTCTCTGTGCCTCAGTTACCTCATCTGTAAAATGGGGATTAAGACCGTGAGCCCCATGTGGGACAACCTGATCCCCTTGTATCCCCCGGCGCTTAGACAGTGCTTTGCACATAGTAAGTGCTTAACAAATGCCATCATTATTATTATTATTATCCATCGGCCAGCGACCGAGAGATTCTTACAATGATTTTCGTGTTTTTACAAAGTTGCTTGGGACTGCTGGGTGTTTGTTATTTTGGGTTTTTTTTTACAAAACATTCCCAAAATGTGAGCTAAGAGAGTGCTTAGTACAAGCGCTTAGTACAGTGCTCTGCACATAGTAAGCACTCAATAAATACGATTGATGATGAGTGACCTCAAGGATGTAAAGGGGTGGCTTGGGCCTGAAATTCAACGAACACAGCAATGAGGTAGAAGAGAGATGGTCCTGACAGCAAAGGACTTGGTCTCTAAGGGCTTTACTGCCTGTGAGCTGTTGCCATCCTGCAGTTCTTTGGGGGGTTTTATGGTATTTTGTGGCATTTTGTTAAGCGCCTACTATGTGCCAGGCACTGTACTGAGTGCTGGAGTGGCTACAATAATAATATTATGCTATTTGTTAAGCGCTTACTGTGTGCCAGGACTGTAATTAGCCCTGGGATGGATATAAGCTAATAAATTGGACCCCGTCCTCACCCATATGGGGCTCCCAGTCTTAATCCCCATTTTCCCCATAGAGAAGCAGTTTGGCTTCTTGGAAAGAGCCCGGGCTTCGGAGTCAGAGGTCATGGATTCTAATCCCGGCTCCGCCACTTGTCTGCTTTGTGACCTTGGACAAGTCACTTCACTTCTCTGTGCCTCAGTTACCTCATCTGTCAAATGGGGATTAAGGCTGCGAGCCCCACGTGAGACAACCTGCTTACCTTGTTTTGTTGTCCGTCTCCCCCTTCTAGACTGTGAGCCCATTGTTGGGTCCGTCTCTACATGTTGCCGATTTGTACTTCCCAAGCGCTTAGTCCAGTGCTCTGCACACAGTAAGCGCTCAATAAATACGATTGAATGAATTACCTTGTATCAACCCCAGCGCTTAGAACAGTGCTTGGCACATAGTAGGTGCTTAACAAATACCATAATAATAATAATTTTCCAGATGAGGAAACTGAGGCACAGGGAAGTGAGGTGACTTGCCCAAGGTCATGCAACAGACAAGGTGTGGAGCTGGGATTAGAACCCCGGTCCTTCTGACTTCTAGGCCCCCGGGCTTGACCCACAAATCGACGCCGCTCGTCGGTTTTGCATTTTGCCCTAATAATTGACATTTATTAGGGGTTCTGCACCCTTAATTGAAGAGGAGTTCGATATTAACAGAGTGGGTATCCTTCTAATAAGTCTAATTCCTTGGCAGTCTTCCAACAGAGTAAGCGGAGATTTTAGTTTTGCTGGAAAAATAGTTTCTGGTGCTCCATCCTTCATTCATTCATTCAATCGTATTCATTGAGTGCTTACTGTGTGCGGAGCACTGTACTAAGTGCTTGGAAAAGACAATTTGGCAATAGAGACAATCCCTACCCAACAACGGGCTCGCAGACTAGAAGGGGGAGACAGACAACAAAACAAAACAAGTAGACAGGCGTCAATAGTATCAAAGTAGATAAATAGAATTATAGATTCATTCATTCACTCAATAGTATTAATTGAATGTTTACAGAGTGCAGGGCACTGTACTAAGCACTTGGGAAGTACAAATCGGCAACACACAGAGACGGTCCCTACCCAGCAACGGGCTCACAGTCTAGAAGGGGGAGACAGACAACAAAACAAGTAGACAGGTGTCAATGCCACCAGAATAAATAGAATTCATCATCATCATCATCAATCGTATTTATTGAGCGCTTACTATGTTCAGAGCACTGTACTAAGCGCTTGGGAAGTACAAATTGGCAACATATAGAGACAGTCCCTGCCCAACAGTGGGCTCACGGTCTAAAAGGGGGAGACAGAGAACAAAACCAAACATGCTAACAAAATAAAATAAATAGAATAGATATGTACAAGTAAAATAAATAAATAGACAGAGTAATAAATAAATACATACAAACATATATACATATATACAGGTGCTGTGGGGAAGGGAAGGAGGTAAGATGGGGGGGATGGAGAGGGGGACGAGGGGGAGAGAATTGTAGCTATAGACACCTGATTATAGACACCTCATTTATAGACACCTCATTTTAGACTGTGAGCCCACTGTTGGGTAGGGACTGTCTCTATATGTTGCCAACTTGTACTTCCCAAGCGCTTAGTCCAGTGCTCTGCACACAGTAAGCGCTCAAAAAATACGATTGATTGATTGATTGATTAATAAAATAGAGTATAAATATGTACAAATAGACACAAGTGCTGTGGGGCGGGGAAGGAGGTAGAGCAGAGGGATGGAGTAGGGACGATGGATCCCAGCCCTTTTCCAGATGGATTCGGAATAATCCCAAAGCCTGATTGAGCCATTTGACAGAAGAAAGGAATAAGAGGTTCTCGTTCAGAGCCACCCAGCCCTGGGTTAGCTCGCACCTCTTCCTTTTTAAGAGACCAGTTTATGAGACTATTTATGCCATTCTGTCCTCAGCCTCGACATAGGCGTCTGCCTTTCACTTTTCTCAGCTGCTAGACCACAAATAGCAGAGCGAGCCACGGCAGGGAACCGGCGGAAAATCTGTTCATCCCCAGGAAATTCCCTCCCGCCAGTTTCCGAACATCCTGTCGTTCCAGGTACCGAAAATGCCTGCGAGAGGACCTCGTTCGCCTTTCTGCGGCAAGAACTGCCAGTGAGGCTGGCAAATATCCTGAAAGAAATTGATATCCTTCCCGATCGGCTGGTCAACACCTCTTCGGTGCAGTTGGTGAAGAGCTGGTGAGTCTTGAGTGAGTCGAGCCGGACGATTTGATGTCTTGGCCTACAACTGCGGGCGGTCCCAGAATGGATCGGGAGGTGGTTTGAGTTAGATTTGAGAAATTTGGAAGAAGGTAAGGTCGAGGCACCTAAAGCGAGTGGATGGAGAGCGCTCTTGCCGTCAAACTGTCTCTATGTGTTGCCAACTTGTACTTCCCAAGCGCTCAGTACAGTGCTCTGCACACAGTAAGCGCTCAATAAATGATTGATTGATTGATTATAAATCCTTCTATCAGTGGCTGATGGAGAAGCAGCGTGGCTTAGTGGAAAGGGCCTGGGCTTGGGAGTCAGAGGCCTTGGGTTCTAATCCCACCTCTGCCACTTATTTTAATGGCATTTATTAAGCGCTTCATATGTGCAAAGCAATCAATCAATCAATCAATCGTATTTATTGAGCGCTTACTATGTGCAGAGCACTGTACTAAGCGCTTGGGAAGTACAAATTGGCAACATAAAGCACTGTTCTAAGCGCTGGGGAGGTTACAAGTTGATCAGGTTGTCCCACGGGGGGGGCTCACAGTCTTAATCCCCATTTTACGGATGAGGTCACTGAGGCCCAGAGAAGTGAAGTAACTTGCCCAAAGTCACACAGCTGACAAGTGGCGGAGCCGGGATTTAAACCCATGACCTCTGACTCCAAAGCCCGGGCTCTTTCCACGGAGCCACACTGCTTCTCTGTGTTAATCATTTTTAATTACGCGCTTCCTTCCGACGGGTTAAGATCTGAATTTGGAGCCGGATATGAATAACCTTTCAAATGCTCGTGAAGTAAGCTTGCAGTGGGCAGGGATCACATCTATCACCTCTGTCGTCCAAGAGCTTAGCACAGTGCTCTGCACAGAATAAGTTAGCTGTGTGACTTTGGGCAAGTCACTTCACTTCTCTGGGCCTCAGTTGCCTCATCTGTAAAATGGGGATGAAGACTGTGAGCCCCACGTGGGACCACCTGATCACCTTGTATCTACCCCAGCGCTTAGAACAGTGCTTGGCACACAGTAAGCGCTTAACAAAAACCATCTTCTAGACTATGAGCCCGCTGGTGGGTAGGGACTGTCTCTATATGTTGCCGAACTGTACTATCCAAGCGCTTAGTACAGTGTTCTGCACAGAGTAAGTGCTCAATAAATACAATTGATTGAATGAATGAATGGACGAAAGCCATCCCTTGGTATCTAACCATGCTCTGGCACCCCCCCAGCCAATGCAAGTCCGTCAGTCAATCGTATTTATTGAGCACTTACTCTGTGCAGAGCACTGTGCTAAGCGCTTGGGGAAGTACAGTACGACAGAGGTGATAGATGTGATCCCTGCCCACTGCAAGCTTACTTCATGAGCATATGAAAGGTTATTCATATCCGGCTCTAAATTCAGATCTTAACCCGTCGGAAGGAAGCGCGTAATTAAAAATGATTAACTTGCGTCTACCCTGGCAATCTGGACATCACTTGACACAAAAAAGCACTTACTAAATACCATAATTACACTAACGAAGTGCACCTGCAAGAAAGGAGGGTCAGGGGAAGGGGGAAAGTGGACGAGTTCCATATCTTTGAGACTGTGAGCCCACTGTTGGGTAGGGACTGTCTCTATATGTCGCCAAATTGTACTTCCCAAGCGCTTAGTACAGTGCTCTGCACACAGTGAGGGCTCAATAAATACGATTGATGATGATGATATCGGAGTCCAACAGCGCCTTTCCGGATCCCCGTTTCAAGAGCTGGCTCTGTCGTCTCCGCACCCCAACTATAATTTACTTATTTCTATCGCTGTCTGTCTCCCCCTCTAGAATGTAAACTCATGTGGGCAGCGGATGTGTCTGTTTATTGTTATACTGTCTCCAGCGCTTAGTACAGTGCTCTGCGCACAGTAAGCACTCAATAAATACGAATGACTGACTGACGTGTTGGCTGGGGGGTGTCGGAGCGTGGTTCGATACCAAGGGATGGCTTTCCCTTCAACAACATCATCATCAATCGTATTTATTGAGCACTTACTATGTGCAGAGCACTGTACTAAGCGCTTGGGAAGTACAAATTGGCAACATATAGAGACAGTCCCTACCCAACAGTGGGCTCACAGTCTAAAAGTTTCCCTTCACCACCTTGTCACTGGCCAAGCCTAGGTGGTAATAATAATGATGGCATTTGTTAAGCGCTTACTATGTGTGAAGCACTGTTCTAGGCACTGGGGGGGATACAAGGTGATCAGGTTGTCCCACGGCGGGCTCACAGTCTTCATCCCCATTTTACAGATGAGGTAACTGAGGCTCTGAGAAGTGAAGTGACTTGCCCAAAGTCACACAGCTGACAAGTGTGGCTGAGAAGCAGCTTGGCTCAGTGGAAAGAGCACAGGCTTTGGGGTCAGAGGTCATCAGGCTCCACCAATTATAATAATAATAATGGCATTTATTAAGCGCTTACTATGTGCAAAGCACTGTTCTAAGCGCTGGGGAGGTTACAAGTGATAAAGTTGTCCCACAGGGGGCTCCCAGTCTTAATCCCCATTTTACAGATGAGGGAACTGAGGCGCAGAGAAGTTAAGTGACTTGCCCAAAGTCACAGACCTGACAATTGGGGGAGCCGGGATTTGAACCCACGACCTCTAACTCCAAAGCCCGGGCTCTTTCCACTGAGCCATGCTGCTTCTCACCTGCTTATCAGCTGTGTGACTTTGGGCAAGTCACTTAAGTTCTCTGTGCCTCAGTTACCTCATCTGCAAAATGGGGATTAAGACTGTGAGCCCCACATGGGACAATCTGCTTACCTTGTATATACCCTAGTGCTTAGAACAGTGCTTGGCACATAGTAAGCACTTAATAAATGCCATTATTATTATTATTATTATTATTAAGTGGTGGAGCCGGGATTAGAACCCATGACCTCTGACTCCCAAGCCCCGGCTCTTTCCACTGAGACACGCTGCTTCTCTAAGGTGGTAGCATCATCATCGGTGGTATTTATTGAGCGCTTATGATGTGCAGAGCATGGTACTGAGCACTTGGGCGAGTGCCATGCAACAGAGTTGGCAGACACGATCCCTGACCAGAGCAAATTGCAGAATGGTGGTGGAGGTGGTGGGTGGCCAGGGGGGTGGTGAGGGGACCCTGATAGTTTTTTTAATGGCATTTATTAATAATAATAATGATGGCATTTATTAAGCGCTTACTATGTGCAAAGCACTGTTCTAAGCGCTGGGGTAGATACAAGGTAATCAAGTTGTCCCACCTGGGGTTCACAGACTAAATCCCCATTTTCCAGCTGAGGGAACTGAGGCCCAGAGAAGTGAAGTGACTTGCCCAAAGTCACACAGCTGACAAGTGGCGGAGCCGGGATTTGAACCCCCGACCTCTGACTCCAAAGCCCGAGCTCTTTCCACTGAGCCATGCTGCTTCTCTATTAAGCGCTTACTATGTGCAAAGCACTGTTCTAAGCGCTGGGGAGGTTACAAGGTGATCAGGTTGCCCCACGGGGGGCTCACAGTCTTAATCCCCATTTTCCAGATGAGGTAACTGAGGCCCAGAGAAATGAAGTGACTTGCCCAAAGTCACAAAGCTGACAATTGGCGGAGCCGGGATTTGAACCCATGACCTCTGACTCCAAAGCCCGGCCCCTTTCCACTGAGCTACGCTGCTTCTCTGATAGTTCTGAGTTGGTCTCTGAACCAGCCGTCAGTCACGGCCCTGGATGATGCTCTCTTCCTCCCGTTGAAGCAGCGTGGCTCAGTGGAAAGAGCAGGGGCTCTGGAGTCAGAGGTCATGGGTTCAAATCCCGGCTCCGCCAATTGTCAGCTGGGTGACTTTGGGCAAGTCACTTAACTTCTCTGGGCCTCAGTTACCTCATCTGGAAAATGGGGATTAAAGATTGTGAGCCCCCCGTGGGACAACCTGATTACCTTGTAACCTCCCCAGTGCTTAGAACAGTGCTTTGTACATAGTAAGCGCTTAATAAATGCCATTATTATTATTATTATTATTATTGAAAGGGCGGTATCAGAAAGGGCAACATCCTGGCTCAGTTGGGGGCTTTGGCCACTTCCAATCATTCAGTCATTCAACCATATTTATTGAGCGCTTTCTGTTTGCAGAGTACTGTATTAAGCGCTCGGTAGAGTACAACAAAAAACACACTCCGTGCCCACAAGATGTTTTGTTTTGTTCTCTGTCTCCCCGTTCTAGACTGTGAGCCCACTGTTGGGTAGGGACCGTCTCTATATGTTGCCAACTTGTACTTCCCAAGCGCTTAGTACAGTGCTCTGCACACAGTAAGCGCTCAATAAATACGATTGAGTACTTCCCAAGCGTTTAGTACAGTGCTCTGCACACAGTAAGTGCTCAATAAATACGATTGAATGAATGAATGAATGAACGAGCTTAAGGCCACGCCAGCTGTGAGAGCCCCTGACCCATCCATTCAATCGTATTTATTGAGCGCTTACTTTGTGCAGAGCACTGTACTAAGCGCTTGGGAAAATACAATGCAACAATAACCAATGACATTCCCTGTCCACAACGAACTCACAGCTTGGAGGCAGGGAGACAGACACCAATACAAATCAATAAAATGACCACTTCTAGACTGTGAGCCCGCTGTTGGGTAGGGACTGTCTCTAGACGTTGCCAACTTGGACTTCCCAAGCGCTTAGTACAGTGCTCTGCACACAGTAAGCGCTCAATAAATACGATTGATTGATCGATTGATTGATATGGATGTAAGTGCTTTGGGGCTGGGAGGGGGGGGAAGAGCAAAGTGATAAATAAAATTACAGATACGTACGAAAGTGACTTGATAAGAATGATGATATTGTTGATTGTGGTATTTGTTAGGTGCTGGGCATTGTACTAAGCGCAGGGGTGTTTATTTATTTTACTTGTACATATTTACTACTCTATTTTATTAATGATGTGCATATGGCTCTAATTCTGTTTATTCTGACGGTTTTGACACCTGTCTACGTGTTTTGTTGTCTGTCTCCCCCTGCTAGACTGTGAGCCCGTTTTTAGGTAAGGACCGTCTCTATATGTTGCTGACTTGTACTTCCCAAGCGCTTAGTACAGTGCTCTGCACACAGTAAGCGCTCAATAAATACGATTGAATGAATGAATGGGGTGGATACAAGTAAATGGGGTTACTCCGGGCTAAACGCTGGGGTAAAGGCCGGATCTTTAGCCATGCCAGTCGCTGCCCCCAGGTTTTGTCCACTCAGCAACTTCGCCCCGGGTGCCGCCCCTGCCACTTTACCCCCGGGACCAAGGCCACCCTCCGCTTCTCCAACTCTCTCCCAATCCCTGCTCCCTCTCCCAGACCTTCTCCTGACCTTCCCACTGCTGGAGAAGGGAGGTTAATTGGTTAATAATGGCATTTGTTAAGCGCTTACTATGCTGCTCTAAGCACTGAGCACTGTTCTGAGGCTTTGTTCTCTGTCTCCCCCTTTTCGACTTTGAGCCCACTGTTGGGTAGGGACTGTCTCTATATGTTGCCAATTTGTACTTCCCAAGCGCTTAGTACAGTGCTCTGCACATAGTAAGCGCTCAATAAATGCGATTGATGATGATGATGATGAGGCGGACCAATTCGGGGAAGGTGGAACTCTTCCTTGTCCATCATCATCATCATCAATCGTATTTATTGAGCGCTCACTGTGTGCAGAGCACTGTACTAAGCGCTTGGGAAGTACAAATTGGGAACACATAGAGACAGTCCCTACCCAACAGTGGGCTCACAGTCTGGGCCTCAGTGACCTCATCTGTAAAATGGGGGTGAAGACTGGGAGCCCCATGGTGGGCAGGGACTGCATCCAACCTGATTAGCTTGGCTCTTTCCCAGTGCTTAGAACAGTGCTTGAGAAGCAATCAATCAATCATATTTATTGAGCGCTTACTGTGTGCAGAGCACTATACTAAGCGCTTGAATCAATCAATCAATCGTATTTATTGAGCGCTTACTGTGTGCAGAGCACTGTACTAAGCGCTTGGGAAGTCCAAGTTGGCAACATACAGAGACAGTCCCTACCCAACAGTGGGCTCACAGTCTAAAAGGGGGAGACAGAGAACAAAACCAAACATACTAACAAAATAAAATAAAGTAAAATAAATAGAATAGGGGAAAGAGCCCGGGCTTGAGAGTCAGACTTGTCAGCTGTGTGACTTTGGGCAAGTCACTTCACTTCTCTGGGCCTCAGTTACCTCATCTGTAAAATGGGGATGAAGACTGTGAGCCCCGCGGGGGACAATCTGATAACCTTGGATCTACCCCAGCGCTTAGAACAGTGCTTGGCACATAGTAGGTATTTAACAAATACCATTTATTATTATTATTATTATTGTAAGCATTTAACAAATACCATTATTATTGTTATTGTGTTTAACAAGCATTATTATTTATATTGTATATTATACCTTATATTATTATTATTTCTGATAAAGTATGTTTGGTTTTGTTCTCTGTCTCCCCCTTTTAGACTGTGAGCCCACTGTTGGGTAGGGACTGTCCCTATATGTTGCCAACTTGTACTTCCCAAGCAGTTAGTACAGTGCTCTGCACACAGTAAGCGCTCAATAAATACGATTGATGATGATGATGATGATGACCGGTGACCAGCACAGACCCAGTTATCCCACAGATTCATTCAATCGTATTTATTGAGCGCTTACTGCGTGCAGAGCACTGTACCAAGCGCTTGGGAAGTGCAAGTTGGCAACATATAACAAATGCCAATAACCAGGGCTTTTCTGGGGATTGCTGGGCACAAGTCACGCTGTGTGGATTCTGCCCCGACTTAATTCACTTGAGAAACAGTGTGGCTCAGTGGAAAGAGCCCGGGCTTTGGAGTCAGAGGTCATGGGTTCAAATCCCGGCTCCGCCACTTGTCGGCTGTGTGACTTTGGGCAAATCACTTAACTTCTCTGGGCCTCAGTTACCTCATCTGTAAAATGGGGATGAAGACTGTGAGCCCCCTGTGGGACAACCTGATCACCCTGTAACCTCCCCAGCGCTTAGAACAGTGCTTTGCACATAGCAAGCGCTTAATAAATGCCATGATTATTATTATTATTATTAAATCCGGTCTCCGGTGGGCAGTTTCGTGTGAATTTGAATTTATGTATTTGTTTAGGCGATATGGATTGAGCTTCCCTTTTGGGAGGAATATAATCAATTAGCAATATTAGAGCTTCCCTACACGGGAGGAACACAATCGAGTTGGCTAACTCTCACCCATGTGCACTTCCCACTCAGGAAGAATCCACTTACTTTCCCACATGGGAAGAATTCATTCCATTACCCGCGCACGTGGTGGGCGGCTAGCTCTCACAATGTGCTCTCCCTACATGGGAGGAATCCACTCAAAATTCCCATCAGCAGCGGGATACCTGGGTCCCACCCACGAGACACTCACCCATCCCGCGGCTCTTGCCTCAGTGTGTTGGTTCTGGTTGTAGAGCGGGCATCTGGCCATCCGCCAAGCTAGCTCTCTTCCTCCCTTCAAGGCCCTGCTGAGCGCTCACCTCCTCCAGGAGGCCTTCCCAGATTGAGCCCCTTCCTTCCTCTCCCCCTCGTCCCCCTCTCCCTCCCCCCATCTTACCTCCTTCCCTTCCCCACAGCACCTGTATATATGTTTGTACATATTTATTACTCTATTTATTTATTTTACTTGTACATATCTATTCTATTTATTTTATTTTGTTAGTATGTTTGGTTTTGTTCTCTGTCTCCCCCTTTTAGACTGTGAGCCCACTGTTGGGTAGGGACTGTCTCTATATGTTGCCAATTTGTACTTCCCAAGCGCTTAGTACAGTGCTCTGCACATAGTAAGCGCTCAATAAATACGATTGATTGATTGATTTCTTGCAGAAGCCGTTCTGTAGGGGAGAAAAAAATCTGACCATTCACGCGTGTGTACTTTTTGACCACTGGAGATGTGGGGTCTCGGTTGGCACTCCCCGGGTGGCGTCTCTGGCAAGATCTCGTCCCCGCCATGACACTGTAACGGGAAGATCACCCTTCTAACTAAGGAATCTGTGTTTTGTTCCCCCAATTAAATTCAACATTCCTAACGCAGAGCTCTTCTTAACAGGTACATTCAAAGCCTGATGGACTTAGTGGAGTTCCACGACAAAAACCCAGAAGACCAAAAGGCTCTTTCTGAGTAAGTCACCGCTGACCCACCTTTCTTGCAGTTGCGCCTTGTTAGTGTAATTGTGGTATTTGTTAAGCGCTTTTTCTGTCCAAATTGCCAGGGCAGATACAAGTTAATCAGATTGGACACAGTCGCTTTCCCACATGGGACTCGCGTGGGTCTGAGAAGCCGGGTGGCTTAGTGGATAGAGCACGGGCCTGGCAATCAGAAGGACCTGGGTTCTAAAACCACTCTGCCACATGTCTGCTGTGTGACCTTGAGCGAGTCATTAACTTCTTTGGGCCTCAGTTCCCTCATCTGTAAAAATGGGGATTAAGATTGCGAGCCCCATGTGGGGCAGGGACTATGTCCAACTTGATTGACTTGTATCTACTTAGAACAGTGCTTGGCACATGGTAAGCACTTAAAAGCATCATAATTATCAATGTTATTCTTCAGGAGGAGGGAAAACAGGTACTGAATGCCCATTTTACAGATGAGGAAACGAGGCCTGGGGACGTCATGTGTCTTACCCAGGATCACATAAGTGGCAGGTGGCGGAGCCAAGATTAGAAGCCAAGTTCCCCGACTCCCCCTTAGACTGTAAACTCATCATGGGCAGGAAATGTGTCTGTTTACAGTTGCACTGTACTCTCCCAAGAATAATAATAATAATAATAATAATGGCATTTATTAAGCGCTTACTATGTGCAAAGCAGTGTTCTAAGCTCTGGGGAGGTTACAAGGTGATCAGGTTGTCCCACACGGGGCTCACAGTCTTCATCCCCATTTTCCAGATGAGGTAACTGAGGCCCAGAAAAGTTAAGTGACGCTCAAAGTCACACAGCTGACACGTGGCGAAGCTGGGATTTGAACCCATGACCTCTGACTCCAAAGCCCGGGCTCTTTCCACTGAGCCACGCTGCTTCTCTCCCAAGCGCCCAATACAGTGCTCTGCACACAGTAAGCCCTCAATAAATATGATTGAATGAATGAATGCTCATGGGTTCTAATTCCAGCACCGCCACTTACCTGCTGTGTGATCTTGGGCCAGTTATCTCACTTCTCTGGGCCTCAGTTGCCTCATCTGTAAAATGGGGATCAAGATTGTGAACCCCATGCGGGACAGGGACTGTGTCCAGACTGATGAGGTCGTGTCCACCCCGGCGCTTAGAAAAGTGCGTGATACATAGTAAGGGCTTAACAAATACCATCGTTATTATTAACGACGGACTCCCGGGCCTGTGCTCTTCCCACTGGACCACGCCGACGTGGACATTTTCAGGGACAAACCGGGTTGGGATCGACCCTCCAAGTTCATCCGGTTGCTCCGAGGAGCCAGCTCTGTTTTCTGGAAGTTGTATGTATGTATATATGGTTGTACATATTTATTACTCTATTTATTTATTTATTTATTTTACTTGTACATATCTATCCTATTTATTTTATTTTGTTGGTATGTTTGGTTTTGTTCTCTGTCTCCCCCTTTTAGACTGTGAGCCCACTGTTGGGTAGGGACTGTCTCTATGTGTTGCCAATTTGTACTTCCCAAGCGCTTAGTACAGTGCTCTGCACATAGTAGGCGCTCAATAAATACGATTGATGATGATGATGATGATGATGGAAGTTGGGAGAGGGGGCTGACTGACTTGGGCTGGGTGGGCTATCGCGGTTTGATCAGGAGGAGTCCAAGGGGGTGACCGGACTTTTTCAGGAAGGGAGGATTGGGCCTCTCGGCACCGGCACCCAAAATCCCCCGAGCTTTCCCCGTGGCACCTCTCTGCGAAAACACCTTCCCGGGATTCTGGTTGATTATGGCCCACCTGTAAACTCTGATCCCTGGCAATCATTTACCGTCTTATCGTCACCGAGCCCGATCCAAATCCAGAGGGCTGGGAACGCTATGTCCTGGGTGATAAATGGCTCGCTCCTTCCTAGAGGCAACTTGAAAACAACAACAACTGGGAACAGTTTTTCCATATCGAAATAAATCGGATTCGACGTTGACTTCGATTCCGGCGAGACAGCGCCTTCGCGGGAAGAGCTGTTCCGTTTTTCATCCAGCTCCAGATTGTGTTTGTGTTTATGGATGAAAACAGGGATTCTTGTATTCAGTAGTCAGTGCTCAGCGCTTAGAACAGTGCTTTGCACATATTAAGCGCTTAATAAGAAGCAGCGTGGCTCAATGGATAAGAGCAAGGGCTTTTGAGTCAGAGGTCAAGGGTTCAAATTGCGGCTCCACCAATTGTCAGCTGGGTGACTTTGGGCAAGTCACTTCACTTCTCTTAGCCTCAGTTACCTCATCTGTAAAATGGGGATTAAGACTGTGAGCCCCCCGTGGGACAACCTGATCACCTTGTAACCTCTCCAGTGCTTAGAAGAGTGCTTTGCACATAGTAAGTGCTTAATAAATGCCATTAATAAAATAAAATAAATAAATGCCATCATTATTATTATTATTATATTTGCTGAACACTTGGCGTGTGCAGAGCACTATACTAAGCACCTGGGAGAGTGCAAAATAACAATAAGCAGACACATTCCCTGACCACAACAATCTTACAGTCTAGCTACAGTCTTAATAATAATAATAATAATAATTGTGGTATTTGTTAAGCGCTTACTATGTGCCAGGCACTCTACTAAGGGCTGGGGTGGATACAAGCAAATCAGGTTGGACACACTCCCTGTCCCACGTGGGGCTCACAGTCTCAACCCCCATTTTCCAGACTGAGGCCTAGAGAATAAAGTGACTCGGCCTAGGTCACACAGCAGACAAGCGGAGGCGTCAGGATTAGAACTCATGACCTTCTGACTCCCAGCCCCCTGCTCTAGCCACTCTACCATGCTGCTTCAATCAATCAATCAATCAATCGTATTTATTGAGCGCTTACTGTGTGCAGAGCACTGTTCTAAGCGCTTGGGAAGCACAAATTGGCAACATACAGAGAAAGTCCCTACCCAACAGTGAGCTCACGGTCTAAAAGGGGGAGACAAAACCAAACATACTAACAAAATAAAATAAATAGAATTGATATGTACAGGTAAAATAAATAAATAAATAAATAGAGTATCCGCGTAGCTGCCTCTTGTGGAGCTTACTGACGCCTCGCCTGTATCTTAGCTTTATAGATGCCCTCATCACCGTCCGAAATCGAAATCACAATGTGGTCCCCACGATGGCCCAAGGGATAATCGAATACAAAGACGCCTGCCCGGTGGATCTGGTGACCAATCAGAACCTCCAGTATTTCTTGGACCGGTTCTACATGAACCGCATTTCCACGCGGATGCTCATGAACCAACACAGTGAGTCCTCCCGGATACTCCGCGGAAACGTTAGAATCATCTGTTGGGCCCGGGGGGGAGACAGCAGACTGTGACCTGTTTTTTCCTTCTCCTTTTTGTTCATTCATCCGATCCTATTAATTGAATTTATTTATTCAATTTATTTATTTATCCTATTATGCTTGTACATATCTACTATTCTATTTATTTTATCAACGATGTACATTTAGCTTTAATTCTATTTATTCTGATGACTTGACACCTGTCTACATGTTTTGTTTTGTTGTCTGTCTCCCCCTTCAAGACTGTAAGCCCGCTGTTGGGTACGGACCGTCTCTATGGGTTGCCAACTTGTACTTCCCAAGCGCTTAGTACAGTGCTGTGCACACAGTAAGCACTCAATAAATACGATTGAGTGAATGAATGAATGAATGAATGAATTGGGCATTTATTGTGTGCAAAGCACTATACTAAGCGCTTGGGAGGGAACAGTATAACAACAGACAGATATATTTGTGCCCCAAATGAGCTCTCTTTTCTTTCCACAGTCCTTATATTTAGTGACAGGAAAACTGGAAACCCTAGCCACATCGGGAGCATCGACCCAAACTGTGACGTGGTGGCAGTGATAGAAGGTATGAGTTCGTTGTCGGTTCGTTTTATGGTATTTGTTAAGCACTTGCTTTGTGTCGACTGCTATTTTAAGTGCTGGGGTGGACACAAGCTTATCAGGTTGGACACAGTCCCTGCCCCACGTGGGGCTTACAATCTAAATAAGAGGGAGGAGGATTCAACCTCCGTTTTGCAGATGAGGGAACTGAGGCCCAGAGAAGTGATTTGCCCCAGGTCACACAGCGGATAAATGGTGGAGATGAGATTACGTGGCTCATTGGAAACAGCACGGACTTTGGAGTCGGAGGTCATGAGTTCGAATCCTGGCTCTGCCACTTGTCAGCTGTGTGACTTTGGGCAAGTCACTTCACTTTTCTGGGCCTCAGTTATCTGTAAAATGAGGATGAAGACTGTGAGCCCCCTGTGGGACAACCTGATCACCTTGTATACCCCCGGCGCTTAGAACAGTGCCTTGCACATAGTAAGTGCTTAATAAATGCCATTATTATTATTATTATTATTATCATTATTAGAACCCGGGTCCTCTGATTCCCAGGCCAATGCACTTTCCAAAAGGCCACGCTGCTTCTCGTGAGTTGTGTGAATTCAACTCCCTCGGCTTCTCTGCCCGTGTCCCGCTTGAGAAACAGAGAAGGCTTCCTTCCTCACGTGGCCTTGGCTCAAGTGTAAGATGGAGTGCTTATCGCACCCTTCAGATAATAATAATAGTGATAATAATGGTATCTGTTAAGCACTTACTATGTGCCAAGCACTGTTCTAAGCGCTGCGGGGTGGGGGGGATACAAGGTAATCAGGTTGCCCCACGTGGGGCTCACAGTCTCCATCCCCATTTTATAGATGAGGTAAGTGAGGCCCAGAGAAGTGAAGTGACTTACCTAAAGTCACACAGCTGACAAGTGGCAGAGCCGGGATTAGAACCCGTGACCTATGACTTCCAAGCCTGGGCTCTTTCCACTGAGCCAGGCTGCTTCTCAGTGCCACGCTGCTTCTCAGATTAACAGTAAGGATACTAATTGTGATATCTGCTGAGTATGTGCCAAGCACTGTACTAAACACTGGGGTAGATACAAGCTAATCGCATTAGACATATCCCTGCCCCGCATGGAGCTTTCAGTCTAAGAGGGAGGAAGAACAAGCGTTTCATTCCCATTTTACAGAAGAGGAAACCAAGGCCTGGGAAAGTGAAGTGACTTGCCCAAGGCCGCCCAGCAGACAAATAGCAGAGCCGGGATGAGAACCTAGGTCTTCAGCGCTTAGTACAGTGCCCAGTGCTTAGAACAGTGCTTTGCACATAGTAAGCACTTAATAAATGCCATTATTATTATTATTATTATTATTATTATTATTATTATTATTATTATTCTGACACTCGGGCCTGTGCTCTTTGCACGAGGCCACGCTGTCTCCAAACTTTTTTTTTTGATGGTATTTGTTCAGTGCTTACTATAATATTTGTTAATATATATATTTTTTGATGGTATTTGTTTAGCGCTTACTATGTGCAAAGCACTGTTCTAAGTGCTGGGGGGATACAGGGTGATCAGGTTGTCCACGTGGGGCTCACAGTCTTAATAATAATAATAATAATAATAATGATGGCATTTGTTAAGTGCTTACTATGTGCAAAGCACTGTTCTAAGCACTGGGAGGGCTCAGTGGAAAGAGCCCGGGCTTTGGAGTCAGAGGTCAGGGGTTCAAATCCCGGCTCCGCCACTTGTCAGCTGTGTGACTTTGAGCCAGTCACTTCACTTCTCTGGGCCTCAGTTCCCTCATCTGTAAAATGGGGATTAAGAGTGTGAGCCCCACGTGGGACAACCTGATTCCCTTGTATCTACCCCAGCGCTTAGAACAGTGCTTGGCACATAGTAAGCGCTTAACAAATACCAACATTATTATTATTATTATTATTACAAGGTGATTAGGTTGTCCCACATGGGGATCACAGTCTTCATCCCCGTTTTACAGATGAGGGGACGGAGGCACGGAGAAGACAAGTGACTTGCCCGAAGTCACACAGCTAAGTGGCGGAGCCGGGATTAGAACCCATGACCTCTGACTTCCAAGCCCGGGCTGTTTCCACTGAGCCACTCTGCTTCACCAGCGCTTAGAACGGCGCTTTGCACATAGTAAGCGCTTAATAAATGCCATTATTATTATTATTATTATTATTATTCTCATAAGCACTGCTCTAGGCGCTGGAAATTTGTGGGGCGAGCTCATTTTCAAAGCTGGCAAGAACAATATTTCTCAGACGATCCTCTCTGAGGACTCGGAGGAATAAATGTCATCTCTTGCAGATGCCTTTGAGAGTTCCCGCCTGCTCTGCGACCAGTATTATTTAACTTCTCCGGAAATGAAGCTCACCCAAGTGAACGGTAAGAATGAATAAGCTCTTTGTATGCAGGGATTTTGTCTGTTTATTGTTGAATCGTCCTCTCCCGAGCGCTTGCTCCTACGCTCTGCACACAGTAAGCGCTCAACAAATAGGATTGAATGAATGAATGAATGAGAGCATTCATAAGGAATCAATCTATCAATCAATGGTATTTATTGAGCGCTTACTGTGTGCACAGCACTGTACTAAGTGCTTGGGAAGTCCAAGTTGGCAACATATAGAGACGGTCCCTACCCAACAGTGGGCTCACAGTCTAGAAGGGAGAGACAGAGAACAAAACCAAACATATTTTTGGACATGTCTTATCTGTAAAATGGGGAGCCCCGTGTGGGGCAGAGACTGTGTCCAACCCTATTTGATTGTACTCATTCATTCATTCAATCGTATTTATTGAGCGCTTACTGTGTGCAGAGCACTGGACTAAGCACTTGGGAAGTACAAGTTGGCAACATATAGATACGGTCCTTACCCATATCTACCCCAGTGCTTAGTACAGTGCCTGGCACATGGGAAGCGCTTAACAAATGTGAGCCCACTGTTGGGTAGGGACTGTCTCTATATGTTGCCAACTTGTACTTCTCAAGCACATAGTACAGTGCTCTGCACACAGTAAGCGCTCAATAAATACGATTGAATGAATGCCATAATAATAATTATAGTTATGATCATTATGAGAAGCAGTGTGGCGTAGTGGAGAGAGCATAGGCCTGGAAGTTAAACGAGACGGTCATGGGTTCAAATCCCGGCTCCGCCACTTGTCTGCTGGGTGACCTTGGACAGGTCACTTTACTTCCCTGGGCCTCAGTTCCCTCATCTGCAGAATGGGGATTGAGACTGCGAGAGTTCAGTACAGTGCCTGGCAAATAGCAAGCACTTAACAGATGCTATTATTATTATTATTATTATTATTAAGCGGGACAGGGACTGTGTCCAACCCGATAAGCTTGTATCGACCCCTGCGCTTAGTACACTGCCTGGCGCATAGCAAGCGCTTCACAAATGCTATTATTATTATTATTATTATTATTATTATTATTATTATTAAGCGGGACAGGGACTGTGTCCAACCCGATAAGCTTGTATCGACCCCTGCGCTTAGTACACTGCCTGGCGCATAGCAAGCGCTTCACAAATGCTACTATTATTATTATTATTATTATTATTATTATTATTATTATTATTAAGCGGGACAGGGACTGTGTCCAACCCGATAAGCTTGTATCGACCCCTGCGTTTAGTACACTGCCTGGCGCATAGCAAGCGCTTCACAAATGCTATTATTATTATTATTATTAAGCGGGACAGGGACTGTGTCCAACCCGATAAGCTTGTATCTACCCCTGAGCTTAGTACAGTGCCTGGCGCATAGCAAGTGCTTCACAAATGCTATCATTATTATTATTATTATTATTATTATTATTAAGCGGGACAGGGACTGTGTCCAACCCGATAAGCTTGTATCTCCCCCTGCGCTTAGTACAGTGCCTGGCGCATAGCAATCGCTTCACAAATACCACAATTATTCTTCCATCCCAGGAAGGAAGGACATGCCTACATCCTCTCCCCGTCCCCCCGGTCCGAGGACGGGCACCCTGCAAACCAGGGTGAGCCGTCGCAGAATGGGGCGAGAGTTATACTTTTGAGCAATCATCATCATCATCAACCGCATTTATTGAGCGCTTACTATGTGCAGAGCACTGTACTAAGCGCTTGGGAAATGCAAATTGGCAACACATAGAGACAGTCCCTACCCAACAGTGGGCTCACAGTATAAAAGGGATATGTACAAGTAAAATAAATAAATAAATAAATAAATGAATAAATAGAGTAACAAATATGGACAAACATATCTTTGCTTCCCAGCTAGGGAACACACTTCGGAGGCGAAGAGGTGGCGAGAGCAGAAGGGGCATGTCTAGGATTGGCAAGACGGAAGGTCTAGCGGCGGGGTTGAGGTGAAGAGAGGGAGAGGGTGGGTGATGGAGAAGGGGAGAAAGAGAGACCGATCAAGCTAAACTCAGGATTGGAAATGTGTTGTTGCCGAGGGGCCGGTTGCATAATTATTGCATCTCTGCAGCTCCTAATGCGGAACGCCGAGAGCCTGGCCAAATCTTCCTTTTCCATGCCAGTTCTATCAAGGTGGAGCTTCTCTTTCCAACACCACCAGACATTTTGTCATTTATCTTCCTGAAAAACCTACGGGGAATTCACCTTCTAAAGTCACCGCTTGGGCGCCTAGAATGGCGAATTGATTGTCTTTAATAATAATAATGGCATTTATTAAGCACTTACTATGTGCAAAAGCACTGTTCTAAGAGCTGGGGAGGTTACAAGGTGATCAGGTTGTCCCCCGGGGGGCTCACAGTCTTCATCCCCGTTTTCCAGATGAGGTCACTGAGGCACAGAGAATCAATCAGTCGATCGTGTTTATTGAGCGCTTACTGTGTGCAGAGCACTGGACTAAGCGCTTGGGAAGTCCAAGTTGGCAACATACAGAGACGGTCCCTACCCACCAGTGGGCTCACAGTCTAGAAGGGGGAGACAGAGAACAAAACCAAACATATTAACAAAATAAAATAAATAGAATAGACATGTACAAGTAAAATAAAAGTACAAGTAAAGTACAAGTACAAAGTACAAGTACGAGTAAAATAAATAGAGTAATAAATATGTACAAACATATATACAGAGAAGTGAAGTGACTTTTTTTTAAATGGCATTTATTAAGCACTTCCTATGTGCAAAGCACTGTTCTAAGCGCTGGGGAGGTTACAAGGTGATCAGGTTAGTAATAAATATGTACAAACATATATACAGAGAAGTGAAGTGACTTTTTTTTTAAATGGCATTTATTAAGCGCTTACTATGTGCAAAGCACTGTTCTAAGCGCTGGGGAGGTTACAAGGTGATCTTGTAACCTCCCCAGCGCTTAAAACAGTGCTTTGCACATAATAAGCGCTTAATAAATGCTATCATTATGTGACTTATGTGACTTGCCCAAAGTCACACAGCTGACAATTGGTGGAGCCGGGATTTGAACCCATGACCTCTGACTCCAAAGCCAGGGCTCTTTCCACCGAGCCACGCTGCTTCTCAAGTCTTTACCAAGTCTTACCCCTCTCAGGGTCGCACCCGGAGCATTACCGGTCCTCTACCAGTCACGACTACAGGAGGGAGAGTCAAACAGAGGCCTGCTCATTCCATTCTTAGCTTGGGCAGTGGCTAGCGTGTGGAAGGCAATTGGGCATAAATCAAAACTCCCACGCGCTGGGCAGCAGCGACATGGGAGAGAGTCGAGGGCAGCGACTCGACTTTACTGCGCGGAAGGAGGCAATGGGCAACCACTTCCATATTTTTACCAAGAAAACTCCTGTGGAAATACTACCAAACGATTGCAGATGAAGAGTGGGGCATTGGCTATGGTTCGGACCTTCTAGACTGCGAGCCCGCTGTTGGGTAGGGACCGTCTCTATATGTTGCCAAATTGTACTTCCCACGCGCTTGGTACGGTGCTCTGCACACAGTAAGCGCTCAATTAATACGATTGATTGATTGATTGATTGAATAAATACATAAATACATGATAAAGAACATATCTATTCTATTTATCATATCTATTCTATTTATCATATCTATTCTATTTATCATATCTATTCTATTTATTCATATCTATTCTATTTATTTTATTTTGTTAGTATGTTTGGTTTTGTTCTCTGTCTCCCCCTCTTAGACTGTGAGCCCACTGTTGGGTAGGGACCGTCTCTATATGTTGCCAAATTGTACTTCCCACGCGCTTGGTACAGTGCTCTGCACACAGTAAGCGCTCAATAAATACGATTGATTGATTGATTGAATAAATACATAAATACATGATAAAGAACATATCTATTCTATTTATCATATCTATTCTATTTATCATATCTATTCTATTTATTCATATCTATTCTATTTATTTTATTTTGTTAGTATGTTTGGTTTTGTTCTCTGTCTCCCCCTTTTAGACTGTGAGCCCACTGTTGGGTAGGGACTGTCTCTGTATGTTGCCAACTTGGACTTCCCAAGCGCTTAGTACAGTGCTCTGCACACAGTAAGCGCTCAATAAATACGATTGATTGATTGATTGATTGAATAAATACATAAATACATAATAAAGAACATATCTATTCTATTTATCATATCTATTCTATTTATCATATCTATTCTATTTATCATATCTATTCTATTTATTCATATCTATTCTATTTATTTCATTTTGTTAGTATGTTTGGTTTTGTTCTCTGTCTCCCCCTTTTAGACTGTGAGCCCAATGTTGGGTAGGGACTGTCTCTATATGTTGCCAACTTGGACTTCCCAAGTGCTTAGTACAGTGCTCTGCACACAGTAAGCGCTCAATAAATACGATTGATTGATTGATTGAATAAATACATAAATATATAATAAAGAACATATCTATTCTATTTATCATATCTATTCTATTTATCATATCTATTCTATTTATTCATATCTATTCTATTTATTTTATTTTGTTAGTATGTTTGGTTTTGTTCTCTGTCTCCCCCTTTTAGACTGTGAGCCCAATGTTGGGTAGGGACTGTCTCTATATGTTGCCAACTTGGACTTCCCAAGCGCTTAGTACAGTGCTCTACACACAGTAAGCGCTCAATAAATACGATTGATTGAATAAATACGATTGAATGAATGAATAACAACCAAGACTTAGTCTTTACCCAGTAAAATCTTCAGCCACCTTATTCGTCTTTTTAGAGTCCAACTCCCGCGGGTCAACTTAGCGGGAAGTGCCGATGACCGGCCCCGGGGGAGCCTCTTGGCAAGCGGAGTCCAAGCAGCACGGCGTAGGGGCTAGAGCACAAACCTGAGAGTCAGAAGGTCATGGGTTCTAATCCCGGCTCTGCCACTTGTCCATTGCATGGCCTTGGGCAGGTCACGTCACTTCTCTGGGCCTCATTTCCCTCATCTGTAAAATGGGGGTTAAGACCGAGCCCCATGCGGAACAGGGACTGTGTTCAACACGATTTGCTTGTATCCACCCCACCACTTAGTACAGCACCTGGCACCTAACAAATGCCACAATTATCATTATTATTAAGCTGGTTCCAAGACCCGAAGCAGGGGAGAAGAAGCCCCTCGCCTTCAGGGGCGGAAGATTTTAACCTAGTTAAGCGCTTACTATGTGCCAGGCACTGAACAGATAGCATTATTATTGTTATTGTTATTATTGGTTTATTTCCCAGCCTGAAATTTTTTTTTCTCTGCTTTTAGGGAAAGTCCCCGGACAGCCCATCCACATAGTGTACGTTCCTTCTCACTTGCACCATATGCTGTTCGAGCTATTTAAGGTACCATTATCACAAGCGTCTGACGCAATGTTTATCCGTCGGCTCCCCTCCTCCAGCCTTGGGAGAGTGGAAAGTCCTTGTGGGCAGGAAATGGGGCACGATTTGTTATCCCTTAGCTGCCCAACCCCTGGTACGGAGCAGCGCACCAAGGGGCGCTCAGTACGTCCCACTCCTTGAGCCCGCTGTTGGGTAGGGACCGTCTCTCTATGTTGCCAACTTGTACTTCCCAAGCGCTTACTACAGTGCTCTGCACACAGTAAGCGCTCAATAAATACGATTGAATGAATGAATCGGGCCTTCTCTCCCTTACCTCCTCCCACCCCCAGAACTGAAGCCCCAAATGCCCACCTTCCAACTCCAGTGCTTCTAAAGATTGTGTGTCCGTCCTGTGCGTGTGTCTGTAACCCTAATTTATTTGCTTGTACTGATGTCTGCCTCACCTCTCTAGACTGTCAGCTCGTTGTGGGCAGGGAATGAGTCTTTGTCCTCTCCCAAGTGCCTAGTACAGTGCTCTACACACCGTAAGCACTCAATAAATATGACTGAATGAATGAACGAATGAATATCCAGTATTTCCTCACAGAAAAGGAAGCGGTCACTCTTTAGAATAGCCCGGAGCTGCCCAACCAAATCAATCAATGGTATTTGTTGAGCACTTATTATGTACCGAGCACTGTACTAAGCACTTGGGAGACTACAGTAGAAAAGAATCAGTGGACGCTTCCCCTGCCCACATCGAGCTTACAGTCTAGAGGGGGAGATAGCCTTCCCAGACTGAGCCCCTTCCTTTCTCTCCCCCTCGTCCCCCTCTCCATCCCCCCCATCTTACCTCCTTCCCTTCCCCACTGCACCTGTATATGTGTATATATGTTTGTACATATTTATTACTGTATTTATTTTACTCGTACATATCTATTCTATTTATTTTATTTTGTTAGTATGTTTGGTTTTGTTCTCTGTCTCCCCCTTTTAGACTGTGAGCCCACCGTTGGGTAGGGACTGTCTCTATATGTTGCCAACTTGTACTTCCCAAGCGCTTAGTACAGTACTCTGCACACAGTAAGCGCTCAATAAATACGGTTGATGATGATGATAGATATTAATATAGAAACAGAAGTACTGAAAGAGGGGCTGTTGTGAGTGTGAAACTAGAAAGTGGTAAGCAATGGTCTTTATTGAGCACTTCCTGTGTGCAGAGCACTGTACTAAGCGCTTGGGAGGGTACGACCCAAGAGAGTCAGTAGGCCCGATCCCTGCCTTTGAGGAGCTTACAGTCATTCATTCATTTATCCAATCGTATTTATTGAGCGCTTGGGAAGTACTAAGCACTTGGGAAGTACAAGCTGGCAACATATAGAGGCGGTCCCTACCCAACAACAGGCTCACAGTCTAGAAGGGGGAGACAGACAACAAAATAAAACATGTGGACAGGTGGCAAGTCATCGGAATAAATAGAAGTAAAGCTAGATGCACATCATTAACAAAATAAATAGAATAGTAAATATGTATAAGTAAAATTAATAGAGTAATAAGTCTGTACAAACATAGGTACAGGTGCTGCGGGGAGGGGAAGGAGGTAGGGCGGGGGGATGGGGAGAGGGAGAGGAAAAAGGGGGTTCAGTCTGGGAAGGCCTCCTGGAGGAGTTGAGTCAAGTTTCAAACAGGTGGTTCAGGGAACGTGTCTATCCACTCTGTTGTCTTGTACTGTCCTGAGCGCTTAGTACAGGGCTCTGCTCACAGTAAGCACTCAATAAATACCTCTGATTTGCACAATGAGAGGGCGCGGAGGGGAGTGCAGGAAGCTCAGTATCCAGGTCAAAGTTGAGGAATTGAAACAAACAAAAGTGCCACATATGGGGCCTGTTTATTTCCCGGGTGTTTAGAGGCTCCTGGAATTCAGATGATTTTAATCGTTTAGCAAAAGCCCGACTTTTGGCCTGGAGCCCGTTTCCTCTAGCAAATGTTTAAACCGGATTAGCCACCCCGGCGTTCACCCCCAATTAGTTTGTGACCGTGGCAACGTCTGTTTCTCGTCTGCTCCACACGCAGGCAAGCGGAGTGGAAAGGGAGGGAGGCCGGGTGGTATTAAACATTCTTTCTCCTTTAGCCTTGTAAACAGGTCCAGAATATACCAGCCCACAGCTTATTTTCCACAGCCTAGCCCCGGGAGGTGATACGAACAGCAAAATAAGCAACATCAGCTCTGGCCTTGAAAATGAAGCCTTCCCCTGGGTTGACTGGTCATCCTAACGAGTTAACCAAGCCAGAAGTGGTCCAGAAAATCACTATCATCAATCGTATTTATTGAGCGCTTACTATGTGCGGAGCACTGTACCAAGCGCTTGGGAAGTACAAATTGGCAACACACAGAGACAGTCCCTACCCAACAGTGGGCTCACAGTCTAAAAGGGGGAGACAGAGAACAAAACCAAACATACTAACAAAATAAAATAAATAGAATAGATATGTACAAGTAAAATACATAAATAAATAAATAAATAAATAAATAGAGTAATCATCATCATCAATCGTATTTATTGAGCGCTTACTATGTGCAGAGCACTGTACTAAGCGCTTGGGAAGTACAAATTGGCAACATATAGAGACAGTCCCTACCCAACAGTGGGCTCGCAGTTTAAAAGGGGGAGACAGAGAACAAAACCAAACATACTAACAAAATAAAATAAATAGAATAGATATGTACAAATAAAATAAATAAATAAATAAATAGAGTAAAAAATAGGTACAAACATACATACATATATACAGGTGCTGTGGGGAAGGGAAGGAGGTAAGATGGGGGGGATGGAGAGGGGGACGAGGGGGAGAGGAAGGAAGGGGCTCAGTCTGGGAAGGCCTCCTGGAGGAGGTGAGCTCTCAGCAGGGCCTTGAAGGGAGGAAGAGAGCTAGCTTGGCGGATGGGCAGAGGGAGGGCATTCCATATGTGCAAACATATATACATATATACTATGACTCCTTTGCCCTTTTGTCAAAAGCAAATGGTGCCCAAACAGTAGTGGCTATAAAACAAAGCTTCACGTCTTTGACCGGAGGGATCGGGTCCACTCACTCTATTGTCCTCTTTCCCGAGTGCTCAGTGCAGAGCTCTGCACGCAGTAGACTGGGAGCTCCTCAAAGGCAGGGATCGGTTCTAATTTGGACCTGGGTTCTAATCCACATGTCTGCAGGTGACCTTGGGTGAGCCATTTCACTGCTCTGGGCCTCAGTTACCTCATCTGTAAAATGGGGATTAATCGATCAATCAATCGTATTTATTGAGCGCTTACTGTGTGGAGAGCACTGTACTAAGCGCTTAAGAGTATGAGCCCCATGTGGGACAGGGACTGTGTCCAACCTGATTAACTTTTATCTACCTCAGGGATTAAAACAGTGTCTGGCACATAGTAAATGCTTAACAAGTGCTATTATTATTATTATTATTATTATTATTATTATTATTATTATAACTATTGTCTCTCACAAGTGATGATGATGATGACATTTATTAAGCGCTTACTATGTGCCTTCAAGCACTGTTCTAAGCTCTGGGGGAATACAAGGCGATTAGGTTGTCCCACGCGGGGCTCACAGACTTAATCCCCATTTTACAGATGAGGCAACTGAGGCATAGAGAAGTTAAGTGACTTTCCCAAGTCACACAGCTGACAATTGGCGGAGCCAGGATTTGAACCCATGACCTCCGACTCCAAAGCCCGTGACCTTTCCCCTGAGCCATGCTGCTCCTCTAGTACTAGTGCTTAGTACAGTGCCATGCACACGCTAGTCTGGAAGCTCCTCGAAGGCAGGGATCAGGTCTGCTTAGTCTACTGTGTGCTCCCAAGGAATTGGGACAGTGCTCAGGACATAATAATTTGCCTGTATATATGTTTGTACATATTTATTACTCTATTTATTTTACTTGTACATATCTATTCTATTTATTTTATTTTGTTAGTATGTTTGGTTTTGTTCTCTGTCTCCCCCTTTCAGACTGTGAGCCCACTGTTGGGTAGGGACTGTCTCTATATGTTGCCAACTTGTACTTCCCAAGCGCTTAGTACAGTGCTGTGCACACAGTAAGCGCTCAATAAATACGATTGATGATGATGATGATGATAATAAGCTCCTGAAGGCAAGGTTCAAATCTACTATCTAGTGTACCCTCCCAAGCGCTTAGTACAGTGCTCTGCCCAGAAGGCCGTAAGCTCCTGGAGGACCTAGCACAGATTGGTACGATTGATTGATTGATTGATTGGTTGATTGATTGGTGGAAGAGAATGGGGTAACCTGCCTCGACAGCCCCTCTCCGACCTCTCTGTCTTTGAGCAGGGGACTGATTTGACTTGGTCTTTCCCAGAACGCCATGAGGGCCACCGTGGAGCACCAAGAAAACTGGCCTTCCTTGTCTCCCATCGAGGTGACCGTGGTCCTGGGGAAAGAAGACCTAACCATCAAGGTAAAAGACCCCCTTCTCTGGGTCGAGGGTCTCCATCAGGCAGGGAAAGACTTCCTGCCTCACCTGGCCCCCTCCTACCTCGCCTCGCTACTCTCCTACTGCAGCCCAGCCCGCGCGCTTCACTCTTCTAATACCATCAATCAATCAATCAATCAATCAATCAATCAATTGTATTTATTGAGTGCTTACTATGTGCAGAGCACTGTACTAAGCACTTGGGAAGTACAAATTGGCAACACATAAAGACAGTCCCTACCCAACAGTGGGCTCACAGTCTAAAAGGGGGAGACAGAGAACAAAACCAAACATACCAACAAAATAAAATAAATAGGATAGAATTGTACAAGTAAAATAAATAAATACATAATTAGAGTAATAAATATGTGCAACCATATATACATATATACAGGTGCTGTGGGGAAGGGAAGGAGGTAAGATGGGGGATGGAAGAGGGGGACGAGGGGGAGAGGAAGGAAGGGGCTCAGTCTGGGAAGTCCTCCTTCTCACGGTCCCTCCATCTCGCCTATCTCAATCAATTGATCGTGTTTATTGAGCGCTCTTGCCTATCTCAATCAATCAATTGATCGATCGTATTTATTGAGCGCTTACTGCACGCACAGCACTGTACTAAGCGCTTGGGAAGTACAAGTTGGAAACATATGGAGACGGTCCCTACCCAACGGTGGGCTCACAGTCTAGAAGGGGGAGACAGACAACAAAACCAAACATATTAACAAAATAAGATAAATAGAATAGATATGTACAAGTAAAATAAATAGAGTAAAAAATATGTACAAACATATAGACATATATGCAGGTGTATCTCACCACCGACCTCTCACCCGCATCCTGCCTCTGGCTTGGAACGCCCTTCCTCATCAAATCCCACAATTATCCTCCCCTTCAAAGCCCTACTGAAAGCCCATCTCCTCCAAGAGGTCTTCCCTGACTAAACTCCTTTTCCTCTTCTCCTATATATGTATATAGGTTTGTACATATTTATTACTCTATTTATTTATCTTGTACATATCTATTCTATTTGTTTTATTTTGTCAGTATGTTTGGTTTTGTTCTCTGTCTCCCCCTTCAAGACTGTGAGCCCGCTGTTGGGTAGGGACTTTATGTGTTGCCGACTTGTACTTCCCAAGCGCTTAGTACAGTGCTCTGCACACAGTAAGCGCTCAATAAATATGATTGATTGATTGATTCCCTTCTCCGTCGCCCTGACTCACTCCCTTTATTCATCCCCCATCCCAGCCCCACATCACTCATGTCCGTTATCTGTCATTTATTTCTATTAATGTCAGTTTCCCCCTCTAGACTGTAAGCTCACTGTGGGCAGGGAATGTGTGTTATGTTCTTACTGCTCTGCACGCAGTAAGAGCTCAATAAATACGACTGACTGACAGACCACCAAAAGCCCTGTCGACCAAGTTTCTCCGTGATATCTCTGTTTAGAACTCATTTGTCATCGCACCCTGATGGTTCATTAGCTTATCTATTCTGAAAATAACAGATTATTGTTTTTAATAGGTGTGGCCTACTGGAGGGAGCACAGGCCTAGGAATCAGAATGATCTGGGTTCAAATCCCGGCTCCACCCTTGATTTTTTTTATTATCGTATTTGTTAAGCATTTACTATTGTTCTAAGCACCAGGGTAGGTACATGTTAATTAGTTTGGACTTAGGCCCTGTCCTGGTAACAGTCTAAGGAGGAGGGAGAACAGGTAGTCCTTGTTTGCTGTGTGGACTTGGGCAAGTCACTTCACTTCTCTGTGCCTCAGTTACCCCATCTGTGAGTTGAGGAGTAAAACTGTGAGCTCCACGTGGGGCAGGGACTGTGAAAAACCTGCTTAGCTTGTGTGTACCCCTGTTCTTAGTACGTTGCCTGGCACATAGTAAGGGCAGCCTGGTGTAGTGAATAAAGCACAAATCTGGGAGTCAGGAGGTCATGGGTTCTAATTCCGGCTCCACCCCTCATCTGCTGTGTGACCTTGGGCAAGTCACTTCACTTCTTTGGGCCTCGGTGACCTCATCTGCAAAATGAGGATTGAGACTGCGAGCCCCTTGTGGGACAGGGACTGTGTCCAACCCGATCTGCTTGGATCCACCCCAGCGCTTAGTACAGTGCCTGGCACATAGTAAGCTCTTAAATGATACCACAATTATTATAATTACTATTATTATTAAGAAATGCCATGGTAAAAAATAATAAAGAAGTAAATGAATTCGAAAGATGTGTGATAGCCATCTGAGTGAGCAGCTCCGCCCTGCCATTCAAGTGCTTAGTAGAGTGCTCTGCACACAGTAAGTGCTCAATAAATTGAATGAATGCCATTTGTCAGCTGTGTGACTTTGGGCAAGTCACTTAACTGCTCTGTGCCTCAGTTGCCTCATCTGTAAAATGGGGATTAAGACTGTGAGCCCACTTGGGACAACCCGATCACCTTGCATCTTCCTCAGTGCTTAGAAAAGTGCTTGGAAAAGCGCTTAACAAATACCATCATCATCATCCTGAGTACCGGTGTTAACTCGTGATGTCGGTGGTGCTTCCTCTTAGATTTCGGACCGAGGCGGAGGCGTCCCCTTGAGGATAACTGACCGCCTGTTTAGCTACACGTACACGACGGCGCCGACCCCAGTGATGGACAACTCTCGCAATGCCCCCCTGGTAGGAGATTCTCTGGCTTCCTCTCTCCCCAGGCTGGCCTTTTTGGGTGTTTCAGCAGCTGAGATCTGGACGCAGAGTCTTGGCTGTGAAGGTGGCCACAGGGACTAGGAGACGTCGGCCAGAAGGGATTTCAGCTCAGTGTTCTTTCATTCATTCATTCAATCGTATTTATTGAGCGCTTACTGTGTGCAGAGCACCGTACTAAGCGCTTGGGAAGTCCAAGTTGGCAACATCTAGAGACGGCCCAACAGTGGGCTCACAGTCTAGAAGGGGGAGACAGAGAACAAAACTAAACATATTAACAAAATAAAATCAATAGAATATGGACAAGTAAAATAAATAAATAAATAGAGTAATAAATACATCATCATCATCATCATCATCATCAATCGTATTTATTGAGCGCTTACTGTGTGCAGAGCACTGTACTAAGCGCTTGGGAAGTACAAATTGGCAACATATGGAGACAGTCCCTACCCAACAGTGGGCTCACAGTCTAAAAGGGGGAGACAGAGAACAAAACCAAACGTACTAACAAAATAAAATAAATAGAATAGAGATGTACAAGTAAAATAAATAAATAAATAAATGGAGTAATAAATATGTACAAACATATATACATATATATAGGTGCCGTGGGGAAGGGAAGGAGGTAAGATGGGGGGATGGAGAGGGGGACGAGAGGGAGAGGAAGGAAGGGGCTCAGTCTGGGAAGGCCTCCTGGAGGAGGCGAGCTCTCAGTAGGGCCTTGAAGGGAAATACATACAAACATATATACATATAACAAACATATATACATATATGTCCACATGGTGGCCCCCCAGGGGCTTCTGGGAATCCCTCTTGCCATCGTTGTGGCCGCTATTGTCTCCCCAAGCGCTTAGTGCAGTGCTCTGCACACAATAAGAGAGAAGTAGAGTGGCTAGCGGATAGAGCACAGGCCTTCGAGTCAGAAGGACCTGAGTCCTAATCCCCACTCCGCCACTTGTCTGCTGTATGGTCTTGGGAAAGTCGCTTCTCTGGGCCTCAATTCCCTCATCTGTACAATGGGGATTAAGCCTGTGAGCCCCTCATCAATCAATCAATCGTATTTACTGAGCACTTACTGTGTGCAGAGCACTGTACTAAGCACTTGGGAAGTCCAAGTTGGCAACATATAGAGACGGTTCCTACCCAACAGCGGGCTCACAGTCTAGAAAGGGGAGACAGACAACAAAACAAAACATATTAACAAAATAAAATAAACAGAATAAATATGTACAAATGAAAGAAATAAATAGAGTAGTAAATACGTAGAAACATATATATGGGTTCATGTAGAAATGGTTCTAGGTTCTGGGTTCTGGGTCATGGGTTCTAATCCCAGCTCCACCACTTGTCAGCTGTGGGACTTTGGGCAAGTCACTTCACTTCTCTGTGCCTCAGTTACCTCATCTGTAAAATGGGGATTGAGACTGTGAGCCCCATGTGGGACAAACTGATTACCTTGTATCCCCCCAGCGCTTAGAACGGTGCTTGACACATAGTAAGCACTTAAGTGCCATCATTATTATTATTATTGCATTATTATTATAGTAAGTGCTTAACAAATACTTTAAAAAAAAAGAATGTCAATGATTGATTTCTGCTCCAAGATGCCTGAGAGCCGGAGTCTTGCATCAAAGGTCTGAGCCATCTCCTATAATAATAATAATGATGGCATTTATTAAGCGCTTACTATGTGCAAAGCACTGTTCTAAGCTCTGGGTAGGTTACAGGGTGATCAGGTTGTCCCACGTGGGGCTCACAGTCTTAGCCCCCATTTTACAGATGAGGGAACTGAGGCCCAGAGAAGTGAAGTGACTTGCCCAAAGTCACCCAGCTGACAATTGGCGGAGCCGGGGTTTGAACCCATGACCTCTGACTCCAAAGCCCGGGCTCTTTTCCATTGAGCCACGCTGCTTCTAGACTGTGAGCACGCTGTTGGGTAAGGACCGTCTCTATATGTTGCCGACTTGTACTTCCCAAGCGTTTAGTACAGTGCTGTGCACACAGTAAGCGCTCAATAAATACGATTGAATGAATGAATGAATGCTTAGAGGGGAGATCTCCAGGCCCCGGAGCCAAGAAGGATGGGAAACCTCCAACGTGGCTACCGGCCACCAGGCCCATGAGGGTCCAAACAGGCGGGATTGATGTTGACGGGGATGGACTCTTCTCTTCCAGGCTGGCTTCGGTTATGGTCTGCCCATTTCACGCCTCTATGCCAAGTACTTCCAAGGAGACCTGAATCTTTACTCCCTGTCGGGTTACGGGACAGATGCCATAATCTACTTAAAGGTACGGTGCGCATGGGCCGGGCAACATTCCTAGTCTGCGGCTCCCTTGGGTCCCTCTCCCCCGGCCCCAATTTCGGTATGGAAACTCTGGGTGGTTTCCCGATGGACTTCTTGGCCTTCCACCTGATGCTCTGGTTAGAGCCCAGGCCTGAAAGTCAGAAAGTCCCGGGTTCTAATCCAGCCTCCACCACTTGTCTGCTGCTTGTCTGTCTGTCTCCCCCTTCTAGACCGCGAGCCCACTGTTGGGTAGGGACCGTCTCTATATGTTGCCAACTTGTACTTCCCAAGAGCTTAGTCCAGTGCTCTGCACACAGTAAGCGCTCAATAAATACGATTGAATGAATGAATGAATGCCGTGCGACCCTGGGCAAGTCACTTCACTTCTCTGGGCCCCAGTTCCCTCTTCTGGAAAATGGGGTTTGAGACTGTGAGCCCTCTTTGGGACAGGGGCTGTGTCCAATCCAATTTGCTTGTATCCACCCCAGAGCTTAGTACAGTGCCTGGCACATAGTAAATGCTTAACAAATACCACAATTATTATTATTATCATTATTAGTGTTACAGGCAGCAGCAGACCTTTCATTCATTCATTCAATCGTATTTATTGAGCGCTTACTGTGTGCAGAGCACTGGACTAAGCGCTTGGGAAGTACAAGTTGGCAACGTATAGAGACGGTCCCTACCCAACAGCGGGTTCACAGTCTAGCAGGGGGAGACAGACAACAAAACAAAACTTATTAACAACATAAAATAAATAGAATAAATATGTACAAATAAAATAAATAGAGTAATAAATCTGTACAAACATATATACATCTATACAGGTGCTGTGGGGAGGGGAAGGAGGTAAGGCGGGGGGGATGGGGAGGGGGAGGAGGGGAAGAGGAAGGAGGGGGCTCAGTCTGGGAAGGCCTCCTAAGGCCACCTCTTCCTTGCTGCCCTCCAGGTTAGCATTAGCCCAGTCTCTCCTCCTGCAAATATGAAGCAAAGACATCCCAAGATCCCAGGATCAGAGATGCTAAGCTCGGATTTGCCCTGGGAATCTAGGAGCCAGGCCATATTTTAAAAATAATGACAATAATTGTGATATTTGTTAAACGCTTACTATGCGCCAGTCACTGTACTAAGCGCCGGGGTGGATACGAGCGTATCGGATTGGACGCGGTCCCCGTCCCAGGTGGGGCTCGTATCTCAATCCCCATTTTACAAATGAGGTAACTGAGGCATAGAGAAGTGAAGGGACTTGCCCAGGGTCACGCAGCAAGCAAGTGGCAGAGCCGGGAGTAGGAGCCATGACCTTCTGACTCTTAGGTCTGTGCTCTAGCCACTAAGCCATGCTGCTTCATAAGAATAATAGTGGGGTTTGTTAAGCACTTACTACATGACAAGCATTGTGCTGAGCTCTGGGGAAAGATAATAATAATAATAATAATGGCATTTGTTAAGCGCTTATTATGTGCAAAGCAATGTTCTAAGCGCTGGGGGGGATACAAGGTGATCGGGTTGTCCCGCGTGGGGCTCACAGTCATCATCCCCATTTTACAGCTGCGGTAACTGAGGCTCTGAGAAGTTAAGTGACTTGCCCAAGGTCACACAGCGGACATGTGGTGGAGCTGGGATTCGAACCCACAACCTCTGACTCCAAAGCCCGTGCTCTTTCCACTGAGCCACGCTGCCGATGATGATGATGATGGCATTTGTTAAGCGCTTACTACGTGCAAAGCACTGTTCTAAGCGCTGGGGGGATACAAGGTGATCAAGTTGTCCCACGTGGGGCTCACAATCTTAATCCCCATTTTACAGATGAGGGAACTGAGGCCCAAAGAAGTGAAGTGACGTGCCCAAAGTCACACAGCTGACAGTTGGCGGGGCCGGGATTTGAACCCAGGTCCCCCGACTCTCACGCCCGGGCTCTTTCCACTAGGCCATGCTGCGTCTCAAGAAGCACCCCTCGTTTGAAACCCACGGCGGGGGGTTAGGACTTGCTCCAAGGGTCCTGGGCGGCTCCGGGCCTGGTATTTCCTGTTCCAACTCGGGGAGAAGAACTTGAATTTTAAGAGAAAATGTGTTTCCGCTGAAACAGCATGTGGTCCCAAAATTGATTTAAAATTGATTAGAGAAGCAGCGTGGCTCAGTGGAAAGAGCCCGGACTTTGGAGTCAGAGGTCAGGGGTTCGAATCCCGGCTCCACCACAAGTCTGCTGGGTGACCTTGGGCAAGTCACTTAACTTCTCTGAGCCTCAGTTCCCTCATCTGTAAAAATGGGGATTAAGACTGTGAGCCCCCCGTGGGACAACTTGATCACATTGTATCCCCCCCAGCGCTTAGAACAGTGCTTGGCACATAGTAAGCGCTTAACAAATGCCATCGTTATTATTATTTTTTTTTTTTAAGGCCGGCCCTCTGTGGGTCTGCTGTAAAGGGGGACCCCCAAACACAGAGTCAGGATGCTGCAGTCCCAGGGGCCCTGCCACAGTCACAGCAGCAGTGTGGCCTGGTGGAAAGAGCCCAGCCTGTGTGTCAGATGACCCGTTTCGGCAGGGAGGGCGGGGGGATAATAATAATAATAATAATGATAGCATTTATTAAGCGCTTACTCTGTGCAAAGCACTGTTCTAAGCGCTGGGGAGGTTACAAGGTAATCAGGTTGTCCCACAGGGGGGCTCACAGTCTTCATCCCCATTTTACAGGTGAGGGAACTGAGGCACGGAGAAGTGAAGTGATTTGCCCAAGGTCACACAGCTGACAAGTGGCGGAGCCTGGATTTGAACCCGTGACCTCTGACTCCAAAGCCCAGGCTCTTTCCACTGAGCCACGCTGCTGGATGTTAAAAATAGAATTTGCTAAGCGCTAACTATGTGCCGCGGGCTCTTCTAAGCGTGGATACAAGCTAATCAACTTGGACACAGTCCCTGTTCCATGCTGAGAAGCAGTGTTGCTCAATGGAAAGAGCCCGGGCTTTGGAGTCAGAGGTCATGGGTTCAAATCCCAGCTCCGCCACTTGTCAGCTGGGTGACTTTGGGCAAGTCACCTCACTTCTCTGGGCCTCAGTTCCCTCATCTGGAAAATGGGGATGAAGACTGGGAGCCCCCCGTGGGATAATCTGATCACCTTGTATCTCCCCCAGCGCTTAGAACAGTGCTTTGCACATAGTAAGCGCTTAATAAATGCCATCATCATCATTATTATTATTATGCAGCTCACAATCTTAATCTCAAAAAACAAGGGTTCGACTGAACCATTAATTATTACTCAAATCGTATTTCCAAGAGTATTCGACTGTCCAGGTTGATATAATTGAAATCACATCCAGAGTGTAAACTCGTTGTAGGCAGGGACTGTGTCTGTTTATTGTTATATTATACTCTCCCAAGGACTTAGTACAGTGCTCTGCATATAGTAAACGCTCGACAGATGCGATTTTACAGACGAGGTAACTGAGGCCCTGAGAAGTGAAGTGACTTGACCAAGGTCACACAGCAGGCAGGTGGTGGAGCCAGGATTAGAACCCAGTTCCTTCTGATTCCCAGGCCCGGACTCTATCCACTAGATCACGCTGCTTCTCATTTATTCATTCAATCGCATTTATTAAGCGCTTACTGTGTGCAGAGCACTGTACTAAGTGCTTGGGAAGTCCAAGTTGGCAACATATAGAGATGGTCCCTTCCCAACAATGGGCTCACAGTCTAGAAGGGGGAGACAGACAACAAAACAAAACATGGGGACCCCGGCTCTGCCACATACCTGCCGGGTGACCTTGGGCAAGCGCTTAGTACAGTGCTCTGCACACAGTAAGCGCTCAATAAATACGATTGAAAGCCACTTCGCTTTTTTCAGTTCTCCCATCTGCAAAATGGGGAATCAAGACCTGTTATTCCTCCTACTTGGACTCTAAGCCCCATGTAGGACCTGATGATCTTTCATTCATTCATTCAATCGTATTTATTGAGCGCTTACTGTGTGCAGAACACTGTACTAAGCGCTTGGGAAGTGCAAGTTGGCAACATATAAAGTCGGTCCCTACCCAACAACGGGCTCACGGTCTAGAAGGGGGGATATACAAGTCTAGGAGATGCAAGTGGATCTTGTATCTACTACAGCGCTAAGAATAGTGCTTGGCACATAGTAAGCGCTTAACAAATACTATCATCATCATCATCATCATCAGGCCTGGAAGTCAGAGGACCTGGGATCTTGCTCCAGCTCACCTGCTGTGTAACTTCGGGCAAGTCACTTAACGTCTCTGGGCTGCTGTCACAACGTCTCTGGGCTGCTGTTTCCTCACCTGTAAAATGGGTTCTCCCTCCCCCTTATTCATTCATTCATTCAATTGTATTTATTGAGCGCTTACTGTTGCAGAGCACTGTACTAAGCGCTTGGGACAGGAAGCCCCATGGGGGAAGAAGACTATATCTGACATGATTACTTGCTATCTACTCCAGTGATTAGCACAGTTCTTGGCACGTAATAAGTGCTTAGCAAATACCATTATCGTTATTATCATCACCATGATTATTGTTATTATTATTATTAGGCTCTTCCAGGGTGGAGGTTTCCCAGGAATGATTGGAGACACAAACTCCATCCTGGAAATCCCTGTGGACGCTGAGGACAGTATCCCAAATTTAGGACCCCACCAAAGAACATGTCACTGAAACCGCTTGAAGGCAGAAATCAAGTCTACCAACTCCACTGTATTGGACTCTCCCGAGCACTCAGTATAGCGCTGTGCACGCAGCGTGCGCTCCATCAATCGCCTGGATTGGCTGAGAAGTGACCCCGATGAGAATCCTGCCCCTTTGGAAAATTTCTCTGCAGAATAGCCATCTCGGGAGTCCTTTCTCGGCTAGTAATTTCTTGGCGGGTTGTGGGGGTCTCACTCTGGGAGTCAGAAGGTCATGGGTTCTAATCCCAGCTCTGCCTCTTGCCTGCTGCGTGACCTTGGACAAGGCACCTCACTTCAGGCCTCAGTTCCCTCATCTGGAAAATGGGGACTGAGACGGTGAGCCCCACATGGGACAGGGACTGTATCCAACCTGATTTGCTCGTATCCATCCTGGTGCTTAATACAATAAATCAATCAATCAATCAATCAATCAATCAATCGTATTTATTGAGCACTTACTGTGTGCAGAGCACTGTACTAAGCGCTTGGGAAGTCCAAGTTGGCAACGTATAGAGACAGTCCCCACCCAACAGTGGGCTCACAGTCTAGAAGGGGGAGACAGAGAACAAAACCAAACATACTAACAAAATAAAATAAATAGAATAGATATGTACAAGTAAAATAAATAAATAGAGTAATAAATATGTACAAACATATATACATATATACAGGTGCTGTGGGGAAGGGAAGGACACAATACACGGTTGTTACGTGCTTAACATAGCACAGTAAGCACATAGTGCTTAACAAATGCCATAATTATTATTTCCTAAGCATCCATCAATTGATCACATTTATTCATTCATTCAATCGTATTTATTGAGCGCTTACTGTGTGCAGAGCACTGTACTAAGCACTTGGGAAGTACAAGTTGGCAACACGAGTACTTACTGTGTGCAGAACAGTGCTTGGGAGAGTACAATTTAGCAGAATTGATAGCATCCTGGGAGCAGCGAGGCCCAGTGGATAAAGCACAGGCGTCGGATTCAGAAGGGAATGACTTCTAATCCCTGCTCCGCACTTGTCTGCTGCGTGACCTTGGGAAAGTCACTTTGCCTCTCTGGGCCTCGGTTCCCTCATCTGTAAAAAGGAGGATTAAGACTGCGAGCCCCCCGTGGAGCTCCCCGATTTGCTTGTATCCACCCCAGCGCCAATCAATCAATCAATCGTATTTACTGAGCGCTTACTGTGTGCAGAGCACTGGACTAAGCGCTTGGGAAGTCCAAGTTGGCAACATATAGAGACGGTCCCTACCCAACAGTGGGCTCACAGTCTAAAAGGGGGAGACGGAGAACAAAACCAAACATACTAACTAAATAAAATAGAATAGAATAGATACGTACAAGTAAAATAGAGTAATAAATATGTACAAACATATATACATATATATATATATATTTAGTAAGTGCTGAACGAACAACACGGTGATCATCGTTATCGTTAATTACTATTCCAGGCCCTGTCCACGGAGTCGATAGAGAAGCTCCCGGTTTTCAACAAATCGGCCTTCAAGCATTACCAGACGAGCCCGGAAGCCGGAGACTGGTGTGTGCCCAGCAAAGAGCCGAAGGACCTGTCGAAGGAGAAGGTGGCCATGTGAGAGGACTCGTCGGGGGGCAGGAGGCCAGTGGTTTCCCCCCAGTCCCCCCGTCCTCCGCCCCCTTCCTCCACCCACGCATCCAACCACGGACCGTGACTCCGGGTGGGAGCGGAAAGCAGGTGGTTTTCGGGTCCTCTCCAAGCGTTCCCAGCTACTCGACGCTTTGGAAATCGAGAGAGATGCCCCCTCTCTTCCCTCCCCGGACGGACTGCCCCCAATTCCCAGCCCGAAATGGACGGAGGCCAAGAAGGAAGTTTGCCGGCCAGCACCGGGAGGAACGGAAGGCAGAAGACGTCGGTTTTGAAGCCGCTCTCTTACTTAGTCGCAAATGGTCTGGATCCCCTTCCCCCTCCAGTTTTTCCCCCCGTTCCCATCCAAAACTCCTTGTGACGAGGGGCAAAGCAGAGGTCTAGTGAGGGAATGAAAGCCATTTTTTTTTTAAATAGTATTTGAGCACTTCCTATGTGTCAAACACTAATCATGTGTCAAACACTAGGAGAAGCAGCGTGGCTCAGTGGAAAGAGCACGGGCTTTGGAGTCACAGGGCATGGGTTCAAATCCCAGCTCCGCCAATTGTCAGCTGTGTGACTTTGGGCAAGTCACTTCACTTCTCTGTGCCTCAGTTGCCTCATCCGTTAAATGGGGATGAAGACTGTGAGCCCCCCCGTGGGACAACCTGATCACCTTTTAACCTCCCCAGCACTTAGAACAGTGTTTTCCACATAGTAAGCGCTTATTAAATGCCATTATTATTATTAATCGAAGGTTCAAATTAGGTCGGACACTGTCCCTGTCCCATGTGGAACTCACGGTCTCAGTAGGAGAGAGAACGGGTATTTCATCTGCATTTAACAGTTGAGGGAACTGAGGCCCAGAAGACTGAAGTGGCTTGCCCAGGGTCAAGCAGCTGGCAATTGAGAAGCAGTGTGATGTAATAATAATAATGATGGTATTTGTTAAGCGCTTACTATGTGCAAAGCACTGTTCTAAGCGCCGGGGGGATAGAGCACGAGCTCTAGGGATGTAGTGGATAGGGATGTAGTGGATAGAGCACGAGACTAGGAGTCTATTCCCGGCTCCCCACTTGTACGAGCTGGGGTAAGTCACTTTACTTCTCTGTGCCTCAGTTACCTCATCTGTAAAATGGGGATTGAGACCGTGAGCTCCATGTGGGACAAAGACAGCGTTCAACCTGATTTGCTTGCATCCATCCCAACACTTAGTACCGTGCCTGGCACAAAGTAAGCGTTTAATGAGTGCCATTATTATTATTATTATTACTATTTTTATTATTAATTGACAGAGCCGGGACTGGAAGCCAGATTCCCCGGATTCCCAGGCCCGGGCTCTATCCACTAGGCCACGTTGCTTCTCTAAGGTGCAGCCAATGATGCTAGGATTTATAACCCACCCCCTTCGACCCTCTCCCCTCCAAATCCCCCTCCTCAGTGTGGCCTCCCCACGTCACGGAGCTAGGGAGAATCCACCTTATGTCCCGAAGCCTGGCTTCGTCTGGGAGGTTTGTGCCCGGCTGCAGGGGCGGGAAGACTGTGACCTTCCATCTGTTTTTTTCTAATTTCCTGGCTGGCAAATCGGGGACTCTCGTGGCTCAGCGGACAGAGCCCGGGCTCGGGAGTCAGAGGTCATGGGTTCAAATCCCGGCTCCTCCACTTAGCTGTGTAACGTTGGGCAAGCCACTTAACTTCTCTGTGCCTCAGTTACCTCATCTGGAAAATAGTGATTAAGACTGTGAGCCCCACATGGGGCAACCTCATCACCTTGTATACCAACAGTGCTTTGCATGTAGTAAGCGCTTAACAAATACCATCTTTATTATTATTATTATTATTATTATTATTATGGGGCTGTCAGGTCCCAAGCCACCGGACAGATGGCCTTCTACCCAGCTGGGGCTATTGACTGTGGTTGGACTTGAATCTCCTGCAGTAAGCATACTCTGCCTTTAATATGTCGACTAAACCAATCTAAGATAAATTTCAGATGCTTTCTCGGGTTCCAGTACGGGGGTGGTGTTGTTTGGAAGCGGAGACGGGAAGTAACCGGATCCAGGGATTGATGTGTTTGTGAGCCGTCAGGGCTGTGAAAAGCAGGAAAACAAGAAGAGAACGGTACGCTCCGTAGGGGCTGAAAAGATGTGGATGTTCACGTGAGCTTTCTGTTGGAAAACCAAGCACTAAGAGCTGTCTGTGTGTTTCTGTGTGCGTGCGTGTGTCCGTCCCAGCCTTTACCAAGTATCTTTGATAGGTGTGATTCCTTTATGAATATTTTAGGTGAATAAAATATCAACAGGGCATTCTTTAAATCTGCAAAGACTGGGGTGAAGCAAAGAGTGATATGATTTTAACCGGTGAGGTTTGGAAACAACAGAGCAAATGTTTCAAAGACGGTGGAGTGGTTTTTTTTTGGAGGGGGGGGGGGGTTTATAAAGTACATTTGTGTCAAATGAGCCTCACATTTGTGATTCTGTAAAGATGTCACTGTCCGTGTAAATAATCAGCCATTGTATATTGGTGCCCTCAGGGGCTTTTTGAACTTTGTACTGGTCACGCATCTCAAACCCAGGGATTCAGCAGGAGTAAGGGCAGGTTTCAGGAGAGATCACCGCAAAACTCGGGGGCTCGGGGAAAATGAGGGAGACCCAAGAGGATGTTTGCTTGGGGTTTCCAAGGTGGCCGGACCCGGGCTATTGAATTTCCACCCCTTGTATCGACGCCTCTAGGGCTCCTCGCTTCATCGAGAATCTAAAACATCATCACCCCAACTTCAAAGCCTTGGGGTCAGGCCTAAAGTTAGCAATCGAGGCGCGGAGCCCAGCCGAAGGCCTTTGCTTAGCTTGAGGGTGTCCCGTGGTGACCTTAAATTTGATCCGGAGGGGTGTTTCTCCCAGCCCCTGGCTTGTCTGGATCACGGAGCGGCCTCTAGGCTTTGTACGTAGAAAGGTGAATGTTTTTATAATAAATATTTTTATTAAACCGCTTGTCAGTTTTTTTTTAAAGTGGTATTTGTTAAATGCTTACTCTATGGCAGGCAGCGTTCCAAGCACTGGGAAGCAGTGTGTATACCCCCAGCGCTTAGAACAGTGCTTTGCACATAGTAAGCGCTTAATCAATGCCATTATTATTATTATTATAGTGGATAGAGCCCGGGCCTTGAAGTCGAAGGTCATGGGTTCTAATCCCGGCTCCCCCACATGTCTGCTGTGTGACTGTGGGCAAGTCACTTAACTTCTCTGTGCCTCAGTTACCTCATCTGTATAAGGGGGATCGGAAGTATAACGGGGATCAGAACTGTGAGTCCCATGAGGGGATTGTGTCCAACCTGATTTGGACACAATGTGCTTAGTGCAGTGCCTGGCCCATAGTAAGCGCTTAACAAAATACCATAACTGAGGATGGCATTTATTAAGCGCTTACTCTGTGCAAAGTACTGTTCTAAGCACTGGGGAGGTTGCAAGGTGATCAGGTTGTCCCATGGGGGGCTCACAGTCTTAATCCCCATTTTACAGATGAGGGAACTGAGGCCCAGAGAAGTGAAGTGACTTGCCCGAGGTCACACAGCAGACAAGTGGCAGAGTCAGGATTTGAACCCATGACTTCTGACTCCAAAGCCCAGTCTCTTTCCACTGAGCCACGCTGCAGACACAGTCCCTGTCCCACATGGGGCTCACAGTCTAAATTGGAGGGAGGAGGATTTAATCCCCATTTTACAGATGAGGGAACTGAGGCACAGAGAAGCGAAATGACTTTGCCCAAGGTCACATAGCAGACCAGTGGTGGAGCCAAGGTTAGAACCCAGGTCCTCTGACACCCAGGCCCCTGCTCTTTCCTCCTTCCCTTCCCCACATATGTTTATATGTTTGTACATATTTATTACTCTATGTATTTATTTATTTTACTTGTACATATCTATTCTATTTTATTTTGTTAATATGCTTGGTTTTGTTGTCTGTCTCCCCCTTCTAGACTGTGAGCCCACTGTTGGGTAGGGACCATCTCTATATGTTGCCAACTTGTACTTCCCAAGCGCTTAGTACAGTGCTCTGCACACAGTAAGTGCTCAATAAATACGATTGATGATGATGATGATTAATCCTCGTTTCCTAAGTGAGGTAACTGAGGCCCAGAGAAGTTAAGTGCCTACTCACACCGCTGGGCACTGTACTGAATGTCTCCTAGCTACAAGGGATGGTAACAAGCATCGGGAAGGGAAGAACAGTGTCAAGACACATTCTCTGCCCTCGAGGGATGTAAGAGAGGTAACGGGGTAACGGGGTTGGTATTTCCCTGAAAAATCTCCCGGGGAGCCATCACTCACCCCTCCAGCTTCTCTTTAAAAAGCTCAGGTCCTCCAGGTAGCTGGGACCACCTATCCTGAGACCTCCCCTCCCCGCCCCTCCAGTCAATAACGATTGTGGTATTTGTTAAGCGCTTACTATGTGCCAGGCACTGTACTAAGCGCTGGGGTAGATACAAGTAAATTGAGTTCCTCCTCTTTTAATTTAAGTGGTGTTTTTCAGCGCTTATTGTGTGCCAGGCATTGCACTAAGCACTGGGGTGCGTACAAGCTAATCGGGTTGGACACAGTCCACGTCCCAAACAGGGCTCACGTTCTTAAGCCAACTTATGTTGCCAACTTGTACTTCCCAAGTGCTTAGTACAGTACTCTGCACACAGTAAGCGCTCAATAAATATGATTGACTGATTGACTTTTTTATTTTATTTTGTTAGTATGTTTGGTTTTATTCTCTGTCTCCCCCTTTTAGACTGTGAGCCCACTGTTGGGTAGGGACTGTCTCTATATGTTGCCAATTTGTACTTCCCAAGCGCTTAGTACAGTGCTCTGCACACAGTAAGCGCTCAATAAATACGATTGATGATGATGATGATGATGACTGTCTCTATATGTTGCCAATTTGTACTTCCCAAGCGCTTAGTACAGTGCTCTGCACACAGTAAGCGCTCAATAAATACGATTGATGACGATGATGATTAATCCTCGTTTCCTAAGTGAGGTAACTGAGGCCCAGAGAAGTGAATCGACTTGCCCAAGGTCACACAGCAGACGAGTGGCGGACCGGGGATAAGAACCCAGGTCCTTCTGACTCCCGGGTCCTTGCGCTAGCCACTAGGCCATCCAACTTTGCAAGCTAAGAATCGCTCCTGAGGGCAGGAAAGCGGATTGGATCCTGAATCCGCTGCCCCAGAGTGAATCCGCATCCTGGGCCCTTGGGCCCAGAGGATGCTTAGGAAATGTGGCGGTGAGAGGCTGCTGATAGTGTCTGCGATCAACCCCTGCCTCCCCAGAGGGTGCCTCGGTTTCCTCATCTGTGAAATGGGAGAAGCAGCGTGGCTCAGTGGAAAGAGCATGGGCTTTGGAGTTGGAGGTCATGGGTTCAAATCCCTTCACTGGCAATTGTCAGCTGTGTGACTTTGGGCAAGTCACTTAACTTCTCTGGACCTCTGTTACCTCATCTGTAAAATGGGGATTAAGAGTGTGAGCCCCCTGTGGGACAACCTGATCACCTTGTAACCTCCCCAGTGCTTAGAACAGTGCCTTGCACATAGTAAGCGCTTAATAAATGCCATTATTATTAGTAGTAGTAGTCGTAGTATTATTACTTAGACTGTGACCCCAACATGGGTCAGGGACTGTGTCTGAACTGAATCTGCCCTGGTGCTTAGAAGAGTGCTTGACACAAAGTAAGCGTCCAACAGATTATTATTAAGTGCCATTGAGTCATTTCTGATTCATAGCGACTCTTTGGAAATATATTCTCCGGAACTTCCTGTCCTTTGCCATAATCCGTAACCTTCCTAACGGTTCTTCTGTTATGGTTGTTGCGGTCTCTATCCAGCTAGCTTCTGGTCTGCCTCTTCCACGTTTTCCCTGGACTTTTCCTGGCATCAGTGTCTTCTCCAGAGAATTAGTCCTTTTCATGATGTTTCCAAACTCTACTCATCTAAGTCGAGTCCATTGGCCTTCCAAAGACCACTTTGGCTTAATTTGCTCCGAAATCCATTTGTTTGTTTTTCGGGCAGTCGAAAAACCCTTGTCCAACACGACATTTCAAAACAATAGGTGCTCTTTTTAGCATGGTACAGTGGTTATAATAATAATAATAACGACGGCATTTATTAAGCGCTTACTATGTGCAAAGCACTGTTCTAAGCGCTGGGGTAGATACAAGGTAATCAAGTTGTCCCACGTGGGGCTCACAGACAATCCCCATTTTCCAGATGAGGGAACTGAGGCCCAGATAAGTTAAGTGACTTGCCCAAAGTCACACAGCTGACAAGTGGCGGAGCCGGGATTTGAACCCATGACCTCTGACTCCAAAGCCCGAGCTCTTTCCACTGAGCCACGCTGCTTCTCTCCACTGAGCCACTAACCTGCTTCTCTGCTGGTTAGACCCCGGGCCTGAGAGTCAGAAGACTGTGGGTTCTAATCCCGACTCCGCCACCTGTCTGCTGTGTGACCTTGGGCAAGTTGCTTCCCTTCTCTGGGCCTCAGCTACCTCATCTGTAAAATGGGGATTGAGACCGTGAGCCCCATGTGGGACTGGGACTGTGTCCAGCCTGATTTGCTTGTCTCCACCCCAGCGCTTAGTACAGCGCCTGGCACATAGTAAGCGCTTACCAGTACCATGATGATGATTATGATTGTTATCCCAGCGCTTAGAACAACCTAGTACGAGCTTAACAAATACCATTATTATTATTATTATCCCGTTTTTGTCACTGTCCAGCTTTCAGATCCATACATTGTCACTGGAAACATTGCTATGATAATTATTATTCTTACCCCATTCTTAGACCCCCCCACCGCCCCCCCAGGCCCCCGACCCCGGCCGGGCGGGTGTGCAGGACTTCAGTAGAGCAACCCCTGGGGCTCCAGCAGCAGATATTGCTGGAGGGTGGCGGGCAGGGGCAGGGTGGGCACCACTCTCTGGCAGTGGCGTTGCAGGGCCTGGCGCAGGGTGCAGCGTGCCAAGTGCAGGAGGGAACGCGGCGAGTGGCGGGTGCACACGGCGAAGAGCGAGCGGTAGAAGTCCCCGTACTTCTGCAAGACAACCAACAGGCCCCCGCCGTTACCCCCAGCCTGGAGGGGCTGACCGGGAGTGGAGGCTGTCCATCCCCTCGCCCCCTCCTACCTCACCTCCCTTCTCTCCTTCTACATCCCACCCCACACCCTCCGCTCCTCTGCTGCTAATCTCCTCACCGTTAGGCCTCGTTCTCGCCCGTCCCACCATCGACCCCCGGCCCACGTCATCCCCCGGGCCTGGAATGCCCCCAATCCCTCTGCCCATCCGCCAAGCTAGCTCTCTTCCTCCCTTCAAGGCCCTACTGAGAGCTCACCTACTCCAGGAGGCCTTCCCAGACTGAGCCCCTTCCTTCCTCTCCCCCTCGTCCCCCCTCCATGCCCCCATCTTACCTCCTTCCCTTCCCCACAGCACCTGTATATATGTATATACGCTTGTACATATTTATTACTCTATTTATTTTACTTGTACATATCTATTCTATTTCTTTTATTTTGTTAGTATGTTTGGTTTTGTTCTCTGTCTCCCCCTTTTAGACTGTGAGCCCACTGTTGGGTAGGGACTGTCTCTATATGTTGCCAACTTGTACTTCCCAAGTGCTTAGTCCAGTGCTCTGCACACAGTAAGCGCTCAATAAATACAATTGATGATGATGATGAGGCCGGGGACCCAGGGACGAGGGCATCCGGAGACCGGGGGTGGGCTGCAGCCAGAGACTGGGCCAAGGGGACATCGGGGAGCGGGGTGTGCCTGTTTATTGTTGTATTCTCCTCTCCCAACCACTTAGTAGAGTGCTCTGCTCAGTAATTAGAGAAGCAGAGTGGCTCAATGGAAAGAGCACGAGCTTGGGAGCCAGAGGTCATGGGTTCAAATCCCGGCTCCACCGCTTGTCGGCTGTGTGATTTTGCGCAGGTCACTTAACTTCTGTGTGCCTCAGTTCCCTCATCTGTAAAATGGGGATGAAGACTGTGAGCCCCACGTGGGACAACCTGATCACCTTGTATCCTCCTCAGTGCTTAGAACAATGCTTTGCACATAGTAAGCGCTTAACAAATGCCATTATTATTATTATTATTATTATTATTATCAATAAATATGATGGAATGAATGAACCTGGAGGCCAGAGTCAGGGGCATATCTGGAGCTCTGGGGATGGAGTTGCCTGGAGACCAGGGGTAGGGGGCATCTGAATTCTGGGGGAGGGAATCCAGAGACTGGGGGAGAGCGTCTATATGTTGCTGACTTGTACTTCCCAAGCGCTTAGTACAGTGCTCTGCACACAGTAAGCGCTCAATAAATGTGATTGAATGAATGAATGAATGAGGGGCAACCAGAGACTGGGGATGGGGGCATCCAGAGACCAGGGGTATGGGACATCTAGAGTCTGGGGGAGGGGAGCATCCCAAGACCAGTGATGGGGGGGGAATCTAGAGAGTGGGTGGGGGGCATCCAGAAACTGGGGGAGGGGGTATCCAGAGACCAGAGGTTGGGGGGCATCCAGGGACCAAGGGTTGGGGGAGCCCCCCCTTCCTTCCTCTCCCCCTCGCCCCCATCTCCATCCCCCCGCATCTTACCTCCTTCCCTTCCCCACAGCACCTGTATATATGCTTGTACATATTTATTACTCTACTCTATTTATTTTACATGTACATATCTATTCTATTTATTTTATTTTGTTAGCATGTTTGGTTTTGTTCTCTGTCTCCCCCTTCTAGACTGTGAGCCCACTGTTAGGTAGGGACTGTCTCTATATGTTGCCAGCTTGTACTTCCCAAGCGCTTAGTACAGTGCTCTGCACACAGTAAGTGCTCAATAAATACGATTGATTGATTGATTGATTCAGAGACTAGGGGTGGGGGGGCGTCTGGAGATGGGGGGATGGGAGCATCCAGAGACCCTAGGATGGGGGCATCCACCCCCCAGGGATGGGGACATCCGGAGACCAGGGGCGTGAGAGTATTTGGAGTCTCAGAAGAGGGATGGAGTCCACGGTCTCTTGGTGGAGGATGGGTGGAGGGGCGAGTACTAGAGCCTTCTCTCCATCTCCCCTTAGTTAATATCTGTCATTTACTGATTTCTATTCATATCTGCCTCCCCCTCTAGACTCTAAGCTCATTTTGGGTAGCGAATGCATCTGTTCTACTGTTCTACTGTACCCTCCCAAGCACTTAGTACAGTGCTCTGCACACAGTAGGCACTCAATAAATACAGTTGACTGACTAACTGACTAGTTAATGATCTGATTCTAAGAGGGAGGTGGTTGAAGGAGGTTGGGGGCACTGGAGGCAGGTTCTGGGATGAATCCTGCCCCTCTTGTCCCTTATCAATCATCATCATCATCTTCAATCATATTTATTGAGCGCTTACTGTGTGCAGAGCACCGTACTAAGCGCTTGGGAAGTACAAGTTGGCAACATATAGAGACAGTCCCTACCCAACAGTGGGCTCACAGTCTAAAAGGGGGAGACAGAGAACAAAACCTAACATACTAACAAAATAAAATAAATAGAATAGATATGTACAAGTAAAATAAATAAATAAATAGAGTAATAAATATGTACAAGCATATATACATATATACAGGTGCTGTGGGGAAGGGAAGGAGGTAAGATGGGGGGATGGAGAGGGGGACGAGGGGGAGAGGAAGGAAGGGGCTCAGTCTGGGAAGGCCTCCTGGAGGTCAATCAATCAATCAATGATATTTACTGAGCACTAACTATATGCAGAGCACTATACTAACCCTATATTCCTGGGTGCTCCACTTTCTCCAGGTTTGGGCTCCACCCCCCAGCACCATGCCCCCCCATCTATGGCCTTTCAGTATGCAAGTGGTCCAGAAGGGGAGACGGGGTGCAGGGATGTGTGCGTGTGTGCCACTTTGCCACCAATTCTGGTCACCCCCGTGGAATCGCGTGGGACGGGAACGAGGCGTACTTCCAAGCTCGACTCGGGAATAGCCGATTTCCATTTGGCCGTCCACGCGATGTGCTCGTAAGTGTTGACCACAACTTCCACTGCTCTCGGACAAGTGTGGCAGGCCTGCAGCACCTGAGAGACAGAGACAGAGAAGGAGAGAGAGAGACAGAGAGATAGAGAGCATTTCATTCTCCTTCCTCATAGAAACGCTGCTCCCCCTCGCCGTCCTCTAGACTGTAAGCTCATTGTGGGCAGGGAATGTGTCTGTTTACTGTTCTGTTACACTCTCCCAAGAGTTTAGTACAGTGCTCTGCACGCAGAATAAATACGACTGACTAGCTGACTCCCCCAGTGTCAGGGATGCATTCGAAGTAAACCTGGTTTCCTGGAACTTGCGATGGATGTCGGGAATGCCCAAGCACTGGATGACTGTAAGCTCCTTGTGGGCAGGGAACGTGGCTGCTGATTCCATTGTATCTCCCAAGTGCTCGGTACAGTGCTCTGCACACAGTAAGTGCTCAATAAATGCAATCTATTGTTTGACTGACCCAGTCTCCACTGTAAAGGGAGCTGGGCTGGACAGCCTCTGTACCCTCCTCCGCCCCCAGCCCCACAGCACTTTTGTCCATATCCATGATTTATTTATATTAACGCCGTCTCTCCCCTGGGAATGTGGCCTGGGAATGTGTCTACCAACTCTGTGGAATTGTATTCTCCTAAGCGCTTAGTCCAGTGCTCTGCACACCATAGGCATTCAAATACAACTGATTGATGAATGAATTAATCAATCCATGACATTGACATTGACAATCAATGGTATTTCCTGAGGGCTTACTACATGCAGAGTGCTGTACTATACTCTTGGGAGAGTACAATCCAACAGAAATAGCGGACACGGTCTCTGCCCGCAATGAGTTTGCAGTCTAGAGGACGAGCTTACAGTCTAGAGGATAGTCAAGTGCTCTGCCACGTCGCTTGTGCTATGAGCTTACAGTTATCCAGTGCTTGGGTATTCCCAGAATCCGTCACAAGTTCCAAGGTTCCAGGAATCCAGGATGCATCCCTGACATTGGGGGAGTCAGTCTGTCAGTCAGTCGTATTTATTTATTGAATATTTATTTATTGAATATTGAATATTAATGAATATTTATTGAACGTTTTCTGTGTGTAGAGCACTGTACTAAGCTCTCGGGAGAGTACCATAGTACAAAAAACACAAGAATAAACTCTTGAGGGAGTACGACAGTTCGTAGACATGATCTTTGCCCTCGAGAAGTGACGGGAAGCAGCATGACCTAGTGGGTAGAGTCCGGACCTGGGATTCAGAAGGTCATGGGTTCTAATCCTGGCTCTGTCACTTGTCTGCTGTGTGACCTTGAGCAAGTCACTTCACTTCTCTTCACCTCAGTTCCCTCATCTGTAAAAGGGGGTGAAGACTGTGAGCCCCATGTGGCTCAGGGACTGTATCTGACCTGATTAGGCTGTATCTACACCAGGGTTTAGAACAGTGTTTGACACATAGTAAGCACTTAATGAATACGATCATCATCATTATTGCTATTACACTCAAATGGATGTAGAGCACTGTTTATTCATTCATCAATAATAATAATAATAATGATGGCTTTTGTTAAGCGCTTACTATGTGCCAAGCACTGTTCTAAGTGCTGGGCTAGACACAAGGTTACCAGATTGTCCCACGTGGGGCTCACAGTCTTAATCCCCATTTTGCAGATGAGGTAACTGAGGCACATTGAAGTGAAGTCACTTGCCCAAAGTCACACACCTGCCAAGCGGTAGAGCCAGGATTAGAACCCATGACCTCTGCCTCCCAAGCCCGGGCTCTTTCCACTAAGCCATGCTGCTTTATTCATTCAGTTGTATTTATTGGGTGCTTACTGTAGCATACCACTGGACTAAGCGCTTGGAAAGTATAATTTGGCAACAAATAGAGACAATCCCTACCCAACAATGGGCTTACAGTATCTGAGCACTTGGGAGAGAACAATAGAGTTATTAAACTCTAAGTAGTGAACTTCTTTGAGTTAGTAAACTCAGAGAAGCAGCGGGGCTCACAGGCAAGAGCCCAGGCTTGGGAGTCAGAGGTCATGGGTTCTAATCCTGGCTCCACCACCTGTCAGCAGTGTGACTTTGGGCAAGTCACTTCACTTCTCTGAGCCTCAGTTACCTCATCTGTAAAACGGGGATTAAGACTGTGAGCCCCACATGGGACAACCTGATCACCTTGCAGCCACCCCCAGTGCTTAGAACAGTGCTTCGCACATAGTAAGCGCTTAACAAATGCCATCATTATTATTATTATTAAACAAAATCCCTGCCCAGTGGATCTGACGGTCTACTGTGAGCCGAGCACTGTACTGATCACTTGGGGGGAGAAGAATAGAATTAGTAGATATGACCTTTGCCCTCATGGACTTACAGTCTCATGGCAGAGACAAACACCAAGGAGTTTAGAGAAAGGAGGAAGATGAGAACGGGAAGGTGGAGATGTGAATGTGTTACTGTGGGAATGGTAATGTGTGGGAGTCGCTGGGGACAGAAGTTCTGGGAAAAGTTGCGAGGTCTGGAGAACTGAGGTGTTATTTGGGAGGATAAGAAAATCAATACTTCCATCTGTGGTATTTATTGAGTTCGTACTGTGTGCGGAGCCCTGCTCTAAGCACTTGGGAGAGGGGAGAAGAGAAATGATTCAGGAAACACTTCCTGGAATATGGGAAATGTGGGATGGGTTTGAAGATGAGGAGGTGTGGCTTCCACAGCTGGTATCCTTATAACAATAATAATAATAATAATAATAATAATAATAATGATTTCTAGACTGTGAGCCCACTGTTGGGTAGGGACCGTCTCTATATGTTGCCAATTTGTACTTCCCAAGCGCTTAGTACAGTGCTCTGCACACAGTAAGCGCTCAATAAATACGATTGAATGAATGAATGAATAATAATAGTAGTTGTTAAGCACTTACTATGTGTCAAGCACTGTTCTCTGCGCCGGGGTGGATACAAGCTAATTGGGTCGGACACAGTCCCTGTCCCACACGGGGCTCACGGTCTTAACCCCCATTTTCCAGATGAGGGAACTGAGACCCAGAGAATAATAATAATAATAATAATAATAATGGCATTTATTAAGCGCTTACTATGTGCAAAGCACTGTTCTAAGCGCTGGGAAGGTTACAAAGTGATCAGGTTGTCCCACGGGGGGCTCACAGTCTTCATCCCCAGTTTACAGATGAGGGAGCTGAGGCACAGAGAAGTTAAGTGACTTGCCCAAAGTCACACAGCTGACAATCGGTGGAGCCGGGATTTGAACCCATGACCTCCGGCTCTAAAGAAGAGAAATGATTTGTCCAAGGTCACCCAGCTAACAAGTGGTGAACCCAGGTCCTCTGACGCCCAGGCCTGGCTCCTTCTCATCTGTTCTCAAGGATCATCTGTTGGGTAGAGAACCAGACCTTCCTGGAGACTGCAAGCTCATCGTGGGCAGGGAATGCATCTGTTGATTGTTCTATTATCCTCGCTTAGTACAGTGCTCTGCACACAGTCAGTGCTCAATAAATCCAACTGAATGAATATTGTCCTCTCCCCGGCGCTTAGTACAGTGCTCCACACACAGTAAGTGCTTAATAGATGCTAATGCTAATAAATGATGACTTTCTCACTGTGCCTCAATCGCGTCTATCTCGCCGCCAACCCTTTGCCCACATCCATATTTATTTTATTTTGTTAGTATGTTTGGTTTTGTTCTCTGTCTCCCCCTTTTAGACTGTGAGCCCACTGTTGGGCAGGGACTGTCTCTATATGTTGCCAACTTGTACTTCCCAAGCGCTTAGTACAGTGCTCTGCACACAGTAAGCGCTCAATAAATACGATTGATGATGATGATCCTGCGTCTGGCCTGAAGTGCTCTCCCTCCTCATATCCGACGGACGATCATCATCATCATCATCATCAGTCGTATTTATTGAGCGCTTACTATGTGCAGAGCACTGTACTAAGCGCTTGGGAAGTACAAATTGGCAACATATAGAGACAGTCCCTACGCAACAGTGGGCTCACCGTCTAAAAGGGGGAGACAGAGAACAAAACCAAACATACTAACAAAATAAAATAAATAGAATAGCTATGTACAAGTAAAATAAATAAATAAAGAGAGTAATAAATATGTACAAACATATATACATATATACAGGTGCTGAGGGGAAGGGAAGGAGGTAAGATGGGGGGGATGGAGAGGGGGAGACGATGACTCCTGTCCCACCACCAAAGCCTTATTGGCCTTATCTTGTACTTCCCAAGCGCTTAGTACAGTGCTCTGCACACAGTAAGCGCTCAATAAATACGATTGATTGATTGATTGATTGGAGGCTCATCTAAGAAGCCTTCCCTGACTAAGCCCTCCTTTCCTCTTCTCCCACTCCTTCTGCGTCCCCCTCACACGCTCCCTTTATTCATCCCCCCCTCCCAGCCCCACTTGGGTCCATCTCCGTCATTCACAGATTTCTCTTACTGCCTTTAGACTGTAAGCTCATGGCAGGCCGGGAGTGTGTCTGCTTATTAGTACAGTGTAAGTAAGTAAGTGTCTGCGCTTAGTACAGTGCTCTGCACTAAGCGCTCAATAAATACGATTGATGATGATGCTGCTGCTTATTTTTGCATTGTACTCTCCGAGCTCTTAGGCCAGGGCTCCGCGCGCAGTGAGCGCTCGATCGATACAAGTGGATCAGCGCTTAGAACAGTGCTTTGCACATAGTAAGCGGTTAATAAATGCTATTATTATTGTTATTATTATGAGCGCACGGGCACTCGTGGGAGGCTGACCTTGTGAAAGTGCGGGGGGTAGATCCTGGCGGCCCCGTGGTTGAGGAGCAGCTGACAGCAGAGCTCTGGTCTCCCCGCCGGCCTGACCGAGGACACCTTGAGCACGTACTGGATGGGAGCGCAGCCGTTGACGTCCAGGAGGTTGGGCTCGGCCCCGGCCTCCAGCATCATGCGCAGCAGCACGTGGTCGCAGTTCCAGGCGGCCTTGTGCAGGGGCGACTTGAAGTCCTCGTCGCGGGCGTTGACGGCCGCCTTGGCGTCCAGCAGCAGCCGGCAGGCCAGGCGGTGCTCCGAGCTGTAGTCCTGCTCCTTGAAGCGCAGGGCCCAGTGGGTGGCCAGGGCCAGCGGGGTCTCCAGGTGGGCGTTGAGGCTGTCCACCAAGGCCCCGTGCTCCATGTAGAAGGACACCAGGTCCGGCAGGCCGCAGCGGGCCGCCGTGTGCAGGGGCGTCTCCTCGTCCTGGTTGTTGGTCTTCAGGTTCACGCAGGCCCCTGGCGAGGAGAGGCCGCGGGACTTGACCACCCGCCCGTCATCCCCGCCTTCCTCCTCACCGCCATCTTCTGCATTTCAGCTAGCTCTATCGCTATTGTTCTGGCTTTCATCATCACAACCAACCCATTTATCGTCACTTCTAGACTGCGAGCCCGCTGTTGGGTCGGGACCGTCTCTATATGTTGCAACTTGTACTTCCCAAGGGCTCAGTACAGTGCCCTGCACATAGTAAGCACTTAATAAATACGATTGAATGAATGAATGAACCAGCATCACCACCCCTTTCTCCATCTTCATGGCCGTGGCCGTCTCTATAATAATAATAATAGCATTTATTAAGCGCTTACTATGTGCCAAGCACTGTTCTGAGCACTGCGGAGGTTACAAGGTGATCAGGTTGTCCCACGGGGGGCTCGCAATCTTAATCCCCATTTTCCAGAAGAGGGAACTGAGGCCCAGAGAAGTGAAGTGACTTGCCCAAAGTCACACAGCTGACAAGTGGCGGAGCCGGGATTTGAACCCATGAACTCTGACTCCAAAGCCCGGGCTCTTTCCACTGAGCCATGCTGCTTCACTCTGTAATGGCTACCACCAGGGCCTGGCACATAGTAAGAGCTTAATGAATACCATAATAATAATAATAGTAACAATGGAATTTATTAAGCACTTACTATGTGCAAAGCACTGTTCAAAGCGCTGGAGAGTTTACAAGGTGATTAGTTTGTCCCATGTGGGGCTCACAGTCTTAAGCCTCATTTTACAGATGAGGGATTATTGTTATTGTTGTTATTGTTCTCTCCTTTATCATCACCATCCCTAACACCATTATTACCATCTTCACCATGGCTTAGTGGAAAGAGCCCGGGATTGGGAGTTAGAGGCCATGGGTTCTAATCCTGCCTCCATTACCTGTCAGCTATGTGACTTTGGGTGAGTCACTTCACTTCTCTGTGCCTCAGTTACCCCATCTGTAAAATGGGGATTAAGACTGTGAGCCCCACATGGGACATGACAGTTAAGTGACCGTCCCCAACCTCCAAGAGGCCTTCCCTGACTAAGCCCTCATTTCTTCTTCTCTCACTCCCTTCTGCATCACCCTGACTTGCTTCCCTTCTTCATTCCCCCTCCCACACCACTTAGGTCCAGATCCGTCATTTATGGATTTCTATTCATGTCAGAAGCAGCGTGGCTTGGTGGAAAGAGCCCGGGTTTGAGAGTCGGGGGTCGTGAGTTCTAATCACATCTCTGCCACTTATCAGCTGTGTGGCTTTGGGCAAGTCACTTCACTTCTCTGTGCCTCATTTCCCTCATCTGTAAAATGGGGATTAAGACTGTGAGCCCCACATGGGACATCCTGATTACCTTGTTTGTATCCCGGTGCCCAGAACAGTGCTTGGCACATGACAAGTGCTTAACAAATACTATTACTATTATTATTATTACTATGTCCATTTCCTCCTCTAGACTGTAAGCTCATTGCGGGCAGGGAATGTGTGTGTTTATTCTTGTGTTGTACTCTCCCAAGCGCTTAGTCCAGTGCTCTGCACGCAGTAAGTGCCATCAGCTGTGTGACCTTGGGCAAGCCACTTAGCTTCTCTGTGCCTCAGTTACCTCCTCTGTAAAATGGGGATGAAGACTGTGAGCCCCACCTGGGACAACCTGATCACTTTGTAATCTCCCCAGCGCTTAGAGCGGTGCTTTGCACATAGTAAGGGCTTAACAAATGCCATCATTATTATAAATACGATTGAGTGATTGAGTGAATGATTGAATGAATGAATGAATGAATGAATGAATGAATGAATGAATGAATGAATGCGCTACAACTGGCCCTTCCATTCCCGCGGAACTCGTCCTCGGCTTGGGACGAGAGCGCCCTCTCCTGGCCCAGCCGATGCACGACCTCATCGCCCCCTCCCACACCTTCCAAGAGCCTGTGAAGAATAATAATGATGATAATAATAATAATAATAATAATGTTGACATTTGTTAAACGCTTACTATGTGCAAAGCACTGTTCTAAGCGCTGGGGGGGATACACGGTGATCAGGTTGTCCCACGCGGGGCTCACAGTCTTAATCCCCATTTTGCAGATGAGGGAACTGAGGCTCAGAGAAGTTAAGTGACTTGCCTAAGGTCACACAGCAGACGTGTGGTAGAGCCAGGATTCGAACCCATGACCTCGGACTCCAAAGCCCGGGCTCTTTCCACTGAGCCATGCTGCTTCTATGGTATTTGTTGGTATTTCTATGATGGTATTTGTTAAGCGCTTACTATGTGCCACGCTGCTTCTATGGTATTTGTTGGTTGGCATATGATGGTATTTGTTAAGCGCTTACTATGTGCCAAGCACTGTTCTAAGCGCTGGGATAGATACAGTTCATTCATTCATTCAATCAATCGTATTTATTGAGCACTTACTGTGTGCAGAGCACTGTACTAAGCGCTTGGGAAGTACAAGTTGGCAACATCTATAGAGACAGTCCCTACCCAACAGCGGGCTCAATACAAGATGATCAGGTTGTCCTACGGGGGGCTCACAGTCTTCATCCCCATTTTACAGATGAGGGAACTGAGGCCCAGAGAAGTGAAGTGACTTACCCAAAGTCACACAGCTGACAATTGACGGAGCTGGGATTTGAACCCCTGACCTCTGACTCTTTCATTCATTCAATCGTATTTATTGAGCGCTTATTGTGCGCAGAGCTCTTGGGAAGTACAAGTTGGCAACATACAGAGACGGTCCCTACCCAACAGTGGGCTCACAGTCTAGAACCAAAGCCCGTGCCCTTTCCACTGAGCCAGGCTGCTTGCATCTCCCCCAGCCCTTAGAACGGTGCTTTGCACATGGTAAGCGCTTAACAAATACCATCGTTATTATTGTCCCTTATTTTAATAAATAAATAATTATTTATTTATTTTACTTGTGCATATCTATTCTATTTATTTTATTTTGTTAGTATGCTTGGTTTGGTTCTCCGTCTCCCCCTTTTAGACTGTGAGCCCACTGTTGCCAACTTGTACATGTTGCCAACTTGGACTTCCCAAGCGCTGAGTCCAGTGCTCTGCACACAGTAAGTGCTCAATAAAAACGACTGATGATGATGATGATTGTCCCTCTAATCCTTCTCCCCACCATCATCATCAATCGTATTTATTGAGCGCTTACTATGTGCAGAGCACTCTATTAAGCGCTTGGGAAGTACAAATTGGCAACATATAGAGACAGTCCCTGGTACAGGCCCACCGTGGGCCTGTACCAGCTTACTGAACCATGTAATGCCTGGAATGCCCCCAATCCCTCTGCCCATCCACCAAGCTCGCTCTCTTCCTCCCTTCAAGGCCCTGCTGAGAGCTCACCTCCTCCAGGAGGCCTTCACACCCCGAGCCCCTTCCTTCCTCTCCCCCTCGTCCCCCTCTCCATCCCCCCCATCTTACCTCCTTCCCTTCCCCACAGCACCTGTATATATGTATAGATGTTTGTACATATTTATTACTCTATTTATTTTACTGGTACATATCTATCCTATTTATTTTATTTTGTTAGTACGTTTGGTTTTGTTCTCTGTCTCCCCCTTTTAGACTGTGAGCCCGCCGTTGGGTAGGGCCTGTCTCTATATGTTGCCAACTTGGACTTCCCAAGCGCTTAGTACAGTGCTCTGCACATAGTAAGCGCTCAATAAATACGATTGATGATGATGATGATGATGAACCCAGATCGATCTGGGAAGCTGAGAAATTTACAGGTAAAGTCACGGGAGCCGGGCCTAGCCCCACCGGGCTACCGCAGCCCCGCCACGTCCCCCCGGGACGCCCCGAGTCCAGTTCCCTGACCCCAGCCTCCCGGCCTCGACCTCCGGCCCTGTCCGCGCGCGAGGAGGCCGTGGGCCTCGGTGGGCAGACTGACCCCTCCAGACGAGCTGCTTGGCGCAGGGCACGGAGCTGGAGGAGGTGCAGGAGTGCAGCGGGGCCAGGCCGGCCAGGGAGAAGCGGTCCGGCAGGGCCCCGTGGTCGCAGAGGACCTGGACGCAGTCGGCGTTGGCCACGCGGCAGGCCACGTGCAGGGGGGTCTTGCCATTGGGCTGGCAGTTGGCGGCGGCGCGGTGGGCGAGCAGCAGGCGCAGGCTCTCCACGTGGCCCAGCAGCACGGCCAGGTGGACCCCAGTGGCCCAGGAACACTTCAGCTTGTCGCTCGGCAACCAGTGTCCTGACGAGACCGACGGCCTGCTACACCGGGACCCCCGGACCCCGCGGCCCGGCCCTCTCCCGACTCCCGGCGACCCCTGACCCGCATCTCCTTAGACCGTCCGTCCGTCCGTCCATCCATCCACACGCGCTCACATCGCACACCTTCACACATGCCACTCCCACATCAATCAATCAATGGTATTTATTGAGCGCTTACTGCTCAAGCGCTTGGGAAGTCCAAGTTGGCAACAGATAGAGACGGTCCCTACCCAACAGCGGGCTCACAGTCTAGAGGGGGGACACAGAGAACAAAACCAAACGTACTAACAAAATAAAATTAATAGAATAGATATGTACAAGATAAATACACATACATGCACACGCTCACACAATCAATCAATCAATCGTATTTATTGAGCGCTTACTGTGTGCAGAGCACTGGACTAAGCGCTTGGGAAGTCCAAGTTGGCAACAGATAGAGACGGTCCCTACCCAACAGCGGGCTCACAGTCTAGAGGGGGGACACAGAGAACAAAACCAAACGTAGTAACAAAATAAAATTAATAGAATAGATATGTACAAGATAAATACACATACATGCACACGCTCACACAATCAATCAATCAATCGTATTTATTGAGCGCTTACTGTGTGCGGAGCACTGGACTAAGCGCTTGGGAAGTCCAAGTTGGCAACAGATAGAGACGGTCCCTACCCAACAGTGGGCTCACAGTCTAGAGGGGGGACACAGAGAACAAAACCAAACGTACTAACAAAATAAAATTAATAGAATAGATATGTACAAGATAAATACACATACATGCACACGCTCACACAATCAATCAATCGTATTTATTGAGCGCTTACTGTGTGCAGAGCACTGGACTAAGCGCTTGGGAAGTCCAAGTTGGCAACAGATAGAGATGGTCCCTACCCAACAGTGGGCTCACAGTCTAGAGGGGGGACACAGAGAACAAAACCAAACATACTGACAAAATAAAATAAATAGAATAGATATGTACAAGATAAATACACATACATGCACACGCTCACACAATCAATCAATCATATTTATTGAGCGCTTACTGCGTGCGGAGCACTGTACTAAGCGCTTGGGAAGTCCAAGTTGGCAACAGATAGAGACGGTCCCTACCCAACAGTGGGCTCACAGTCTAGAGGGGGGACACAGAGAACAAAACCAAACGTACTAACAAAATAAAATAAATAGAATAGATATGTACAAGATAAATACACATACATGCACACGCTCACACAATCAATCAATCAATCGTATTTATTGAGCGCTTACTGTGTGCGGAGCACTGTACTAAGCGCTTGGGAAGTCCAAGTTGGCAACAGATAGAGACGGTCCCTACCCAACAGTGGGCTCACAGTCTAGAGGGGGGACACAGAGAACAAAACCAAACGTACTAACAAAATAAAATTAATAGAATAGATATGTACAAGATAAATACACATACATGCACACGCTCACACAATCAATCAATCAATCGTATTTATTGAGCGCTTACTGTGTGCAGAGCACTGGACTAAGCGCTTGGGAAGTCCAAGTTGGCAACAGATAGAGACGGTCCCTACCCAACAGCGGGCTCACAGTCTAGAGGGGGGACACACAGAACAAAACCAAACATACTAACAAAATAAAATAAACAGAATAGATATGTACAAGATAAATACACATACATGCACACGCTCACACAATCAATCAATCAATCAATCGTATTTATTGAGCACTTACTGTGTGCAGAGCACTGTACTAAGCGCTTGGGAAGCACAAGTTGGCAACATATAGAGACACAAGCCACTCACATATTCATACATCTTTTTCCTCTCCTCCTCCCCATCCCTACCTCCTTCCCCTCCCCACAGCACTTGTATATACATTTGTACAGATTTATTACTCTATTTTACTTGCACATGTTTTCTATTCTGTTTATTTTGTTAATGTTGTGCATCTACCTTTAATTCTATTTGTTCTGACGACTTTGACACCTGTCTCCATGTTTTGTTTTGTCATCTGTCTCCCCCTTCTAGATCATGAGCCCATTGTTGGGTAGGGACCATCTCTAGATGTTGCCGACTTGGACTTCCCAAGCGCTTAGTACAGTGCTCTGCACACAGTAAGCGCTCAATAAATACAATTGAATGAATGAATACATGCACACAGTCACACATGCCAAACATTCACACTAGTATGTGCCACTCACACATTCACACACGCACTGTCACTCACACACACATTCTCACACACACATTCACATCCAACAACGGGCTCACAGTCTAGAATGATGTGTACGATGTGTACACTTGTCCAACTTGTACTTCCCAAGCGCTTAGTACAGTGCTCTGCACACAGTAAGCGCTCAATAAATACGATTGATTGATTGATTTTCACACACTTCCTCAACCACACACATTCACACACTTACGTACAACTACACACATCTTCTCCCACACACGTACATCCCCATCCATACACACCCTCACTCATACACACATATTCAATCATCTACACACATTCGCACACTCACTCACACACTCACATATACACACCTTCCCACACATACTCACATTTACACACACATGCACATACACCCACAATCCCTCATGCTCACTCATACTCACACATTCACTCATGTACATACTTAGGCACAGACTCACTCATACACTCACGTCACACACATACAAACTCATATTTCCACACACACCCTCACACTTCCACACACCCATTCTGACTCATAAACATACATTCGTTCATTCAATCATATTGATTGAGCACCTATTGTGTGCAGAGCACTGTATGAAAGAGCAAGGGCTTTGGAGTCAGAGGTCATGGGTTCAAATCCTGGCTCCACCACTTGTCAGCTGTGTGACTTTGGGCGAGTCACTTCACTTCTCTGGGCCTCAGTTCCCTCATCTGTAAAATGGGGATTAAAACTGTGAGACCCCCGTGGGACAATCTGATCACCTTGTAACCTCCTCAGCGCTTAGGACAGTGCTTTGCACATAGTTAGCGCTTAATAAATGCCATCATCATTATCATCATCATCATTGCAATACAGCAATAAACAGACACATTCCCTGCCCACAATGAGCTTACACACACATATTCCCACACACTCCCACTCACCCATGCACACACATTCAGCCATATACACACACATTCACACACCCACATGCTCACTCATACACATACATTCACTCATAATAATAATGATGGCATCTATTAAGCGCTTACTATGTGCAAAGCACTGTTCTAAGTGCTGAAGCTCTGTTCTAAGTGCTGATGTACACACATGTCATGTCATGGGGAAGCAGCGTGGCTCAGCGGAAAGAGCCCGGGCTTTGGAGTCGGAGGTCATGGGTTCAAATCCCGGTTCCGCCAATTGTCAGCTGTGTGACTTTGGGCAAGTCACTTCACTTCTCTGGGCCTCAGTTACCTCATCTGTGAAATGGGGATTAAGACTGTGAGGCCCCTGCAGGACAACCTGATCGCCTTGTAACCTTCCCAGAGCTTAGAACAGTCCTTTGCACATAGTAAGCGCTTAATAAATGCCATTATTATTATTATTATTACACATAGTCACAGACTCATTCATGCACTCAAATGTGCACCCACATCCCACACAAACTCACATGCTCCCTCATAATAATAATAATAATAATAATGGCATTTATTAAGCACTCACTACATGCCAAGCACTGTTCTAAGCACTGGGGAGATTACAAGGAGATCATGTTGTCCCACGGGGGGCTCACAGTCTTCATCCCCATTTGACAGATGAGGGAACTGAGGCACAGAGAAGTTGTGACTTGCTCATGGGTTCGAACCCATGACCCTTGACTCCAAAGCCTTGACCCTTGACTGTTTCTCTACACTCCCACACACTTCCCTGCTCCCTTACACACACACACACACACACACACTCCCACACACTTCACACACTTACACAGTCCCACGCTCACTCATGCACACCCAGTCACTCATATACATCAATATCCACGGACTCACTCATACACTCAGATCCCACATACTCCCACACACTCAAATGCTCCCACATATACACACACACTCCCGCACACTTCCATGTTCCCTTATACATACACACCCACACCCACTCTTACATGCCCACTCCCCCCGACACTGCCACACACACACCCCACTTACTCATACACACCTATTTGCTCATATACATAAATATCCACAGACTCTCTCATACACTCACAACCCACCCACTCACACTCTCTCACACACACACACACACACACACACACACACACACACTCCCACGCTCACCCATCCACACCCAGAAGCCGCGTGGCTCAGTGGAAAGAGCCCGGGCTTTGGAGCCAGAGATTGCGGCTTCGAATCCCGGCTCCTCCACATGTCTGTTGTGTGACCTTGGGCAAGTCACTTCACTTCTCTGAGCCTCAGTGACCTCATCTGTAAAATGGGGGTTAAGACTGTGAGCCCCGTGTGGGACAACCTGATCACCTTGTATCCCCCCTCAGCACTTAGAACAGTGCTTTGCACATAGTAAGCGCTTAACAAATGCCATTATTATTATTATATACCTAAGTACCCCCAGACTAGCTCATACACTCACATCCCACCCTTCAATCAGTCAATCAATCGCATTTATTGAGCGCTTACTGTGTGCAGAGCACTGTACTAAGTGCTTGGGAGGTACAAGTTGGCAACCTATGGAGACAGTCCCTACCCAACAGTGGGCTCACAGTCTAACTCACACGCTCATTCAAACACACACACATTCAGTCATATACATACACATTTGCCCACCCCACACACACACACAAACACACAAACATCGCTCCATGAGCCGAGAGGCGAAGCAGGGGTGGACGCGCAGGGAAACGCTAACGGTGGGCCCTGGCCGAGCAGGGGTCAGGGGTCGGAGAAGAGAGTTGGGGGCCTTCTGTTGTTGTCTCCATTCCCACCCCCTCCCGGGGATCACCCTCCCACCTGCCACCCCCGCTACCTTGCTTGTAGGAGGCCAAGATGAGTTGTTCGTCTTCCACCTCAAACACCGTGTCCACGTCCACCAGCCTCTGAGCCAGCATGGCCTGCAGCTTCCCCGTGTCGTTGGCTTCCAGGGCATCGAGGAAAGCCTGCCTGGCCCTGGAGCTCTCCGCCGTCGTCGCCATGGTCCCCTGATCCTCAGAGGGACACCCACCCCTCCACCATTCACACAAACACACACAGAGACACACACACACACACCCCGCTACCCGGCTCCTTCCCGCAGCCCGGCTGGCAGGAGGGGAGAGAGCGGCAGGAAGAGGGGGGAGAGGAAGGGACGAAGAGAAGGAAGGGGAAGAGGAGGGAGAAAGAAGCAGGGGCGGGAGGTGGGAGAGGAGAGGAAGGAGGAGGAGGAGAGGGGGGAAGAGAGAAAATAGGAGGAGGAAGGGGAGGAGGAGAAGCAGCGGGCTGGGAATTGGTGGTGGTCCGGGCCCCTGACCCCAGCGGCACGCGGCTTCGATCTATTTATACAGGGTCAGTCTGAGCAGCTCCTGCTCTGCTGCATGATCGTCCTCGTGACGCCCAGGGAGGGGACTGAGGGGCTGGGACCGCTGGGACCCTTTGACCACAATCCTGCAGTGGCCCTGGTAGCCGGACAGCCAAGAAGAATGGAGAAGGAGTGCGGCCTAGAGGAGAGGACACCGACTGGGACTCAGGAGACCTGGGTTCTAGGTCCGGCTCTCCCCCTGGCCTGCTGTATGACCTGGGAGAAGTCACTTAACCTCCCAGGACCTCACCTAGAAAATGGGGAGAAGAGAGGTGTCTTTTCCCTCCCTATTAATAATAATAATGGCATTTATTAAGCACTTATTATATGCAAAGATTACAAGGTGATCAGGTTGTCCCATGGGGGGCTCACAATCTTAATCCCCACTTTAAAGATGAGGTAACTGAGGCTCAGAGAAGTGAAGTGACTTACCCAATGCCACACAGCTGACAATTGGCAGAGCTGGGATTTGAACCCATGACCTCTGACTCCAAAGCCCGGGCTCTTTCCACTAAGCCACGCTGTTTAGCCTCCCAGACTGAGCATCCCTCCTTCCTTTCCCCCTCCTCCCCCTGCCCATCCCCCCACTTTACCTTCTTCCCCTCCCCACAGCACCTGTATATATGTATATATGTTTCTACGTATCTACTACTCTATTTATTTATTTTATTTGTACGTATTTATTCATTTTATTTTGTTAATATGTTTTGTTTTGTTGTCTGTCTCCCCTTTCTAGACTGTGGGCCCACTGTTGGGTAGGGACCATCTCTACATGTTGCCAACTTGTACTTCCCAAGCGCTTAGTACAGTGCTCTGCACACAGTAAGTGCTCAACAAATACGATTGAATGAATGAATGAATGCTTATTCCCGTCTATTAGACTGGAAACCTCCTGAGGGACAAGGACTGTGATCCACAGACTATCGTGTATCTGTCCCATTGCTTGACCCCTAATAAGCGCTCAATAAATACCATAATCAGAGAAGCAGCAGGGCTCACAGGCAAGAGCCCAGGCTTGGGAGTCAGAGGTCATGGGTTCTAATCCCCGGTCTGCCGCTTGTCTGCTGTGTGACCTTGGGCCAGTCACTTCACTTCTCTGGGCCTCAGTTCCCTCATCTGGAAAATGGGGATTAAATCTGTGAGCCCCACTTAGGTCATCCTGATTACCTTGCATCTACCCCAGCGCTTAGAACAGTGCTTGACACATAGTAAGCGCTTAACAAAAATGATCACCATTGTTATTATTATCGTTACAGAGCCCAGGCCTCGGAGTCAGAAGGACCTGGGTTCTAATCCTGGCTCCACCACTTGCCTGCTATGTGACCTTGGGTGAGTCACTTAGCTCCTCTGTGCCTCAGTCCCCTCAACTGTAAAATGGGGATTGAGATTGAGTCCCACATGGGACAGGGACTGTGTCCAACCCGATTTGCTTGTATCTGCCCCAGTGCTTAGTACAGTGTCTGGCACATAGTAAGCATTTAACAAATACCATTATATTATTATTATTATTATTATTATTATTATGTCCATCCCGGTGCTTAGTACAGTGCCTGGCACATAGTAAGCGCTTAACAGATGCCACAATTCTAAAGAAAGCACCTGCTTGCCCATCCTGCCAGCATCTGGGCTCTGCGGTGGGTCAGATGCCCGCCTCCAATCCTTGGGAATCCCTCTGTTGTGCTGTCCTGCTTGCAAGCCGAAAACTGGGGTCACCCCAATAAAGCTTTTAGCCTGGGCCTATTTGGTCTTGGATTTCCCCTAGGATGATGATGATGGTATTTATTAAGCGCTTACCATGTGGCAAGCACTGTTCTAAACACTGGGGTAGATACAAGGTAATCAGGTTGTCCCACGTGGGGCTGACAGTCTTCATCCCCATTTTCCAGATGAGGTAACCGAAGCCCAGAGAAGTGAAGTGAGTTACCCAAAGTCACAAAGCTGATAAGTGGAAGTGCCGGGATTAGAACCCACGACCTCTGACTCCTAAGCCCGGACTCTTTCCACTAAGCCTTATGGCTCCTCAGGTCCTGGCAGGCCACAGCTTCAGCACCTCAGTACTCCAAATTGGGCTCTTTTCCAGTACAGTGCTCTGCATACAGTGCTCTGTCGTTGTAGTAGTAGAGAAGCAGCGTGGTATAATGGATAGAACACGGGCCTGGGAGTTCATTCATTCATTCATTCATTCATTCATTCATCCATCCATTCAGTCAGTCAGTCAGTCCTATTTGTAATAATAATAATAATGATGGTATTTGTTAAGCGCTTACTATGTGCAAAGCACTGTTCCAAGCACTGGGGGGATACAAGGCGATCAGGTTGTCCCACGTGGGGCTCACAGTCTTCATCCCCATTTTCCAGATGAGGGAACTGAGGCCCAGAGAAGTGAAGTGACTTGCCCAAAATCACACAGCTGACAATTGGCAGAGCCGGGGTTTGAACCCATGACCTCTGACTCCAAAGCCCGGGCTCTTTCCACTGAGCCATGCTGCTTACTATTGAGTGCTTACCGTGTGCAGAGCACTGTACTAAGGGCTTGGAAAATACAATTCAGCAATAGAGACGATCCCTGCCCACAACAGGTTTACAGTCGAGTGGGGGAAGATGGACATCAAAACAAGTAAACAGGCATCAATATTAATAGATAAAATTATTGATATATACATAAGAGCTGTGGGGTGGGGAGAGAGAGAGAACAGCAAAAGGAGGGAGTCGGAGTGACCCGGAAATGAGGGGAGCTGAGGAAAAGGGGGGCTTAGTCTTGTTATTCATTCATTCATTCATTCATTCATTCAATCGTATTTATTGAGCGCTTACTGTGTGCAGAGCACTGAACTAAGCGCTTGGGAGGTACAAGTTGGCAACATATAGAGACGGTCCCTACCCAACAACGGGCTCACAGTCTAGAAGGGGGAGACAGACAACAAGACAAAACACGTGGACAGGTGTCAAGTCATCAGAATAAATAGAAATAAAGCTAGATGCACATCATTAACAGAATAAATAGAATAGTAGATATGTACAAGTGAAATGAATAGGGTAATAAATCTGTCCAAACATATATACAGTTGCTGTGGGGAGGGGAAGGAGGTAGGGCGGGGGGAATGGGGAGGAGGAGAGGAAAAAGGGGGGGTGGCTGTAGTTGTTATTATATTTTTTAAGCACCCAGTCCCTGTCCCACCTGGTACTCACAGTCTAACGTAATAATAATAATAATAATGGTATTTGTTAAGCACTTACTATGTGCCAGGCACCAGACTAAACACTGGGGTGAATACAAGTAAATCAAGTCGGACACGCTCCCTATCCCGCGTGGGGCTCACAGTCTCAATCCCCATTTCCTGGATGAGACAACTAAGGCCCAGAGAGGCTAAGCGGCTTGCCCAAGGTCGCACAGCAGACAATGGCAGTTGATGGTCATGGGTTCTAATCCCGGCTCTGCCTCTTGTCTGATGTGTTATCTTGGGCAGATCACTTCACTTCTCTGGGCCTCGGTTATCTCATCTGCAAAATGGAGATTGAGACTGTGAGCCCCACGTGGGACAGGGACTGTGTCCAACCTAATTAGCTTGTATCTCCCCCAGCGCTTAGAACAGTCCTTGACATATAATAAGCGCTTAACAAATACCATCATCATCACTTTGGGCAAGTCACTTCACTTCTCTGGGCCTCAGTTAACTCATCTGTAAAATGGGGATTAAGACTGTGAGCCCCACATGGGACACATGGGACATATAACTTTAAATCTCTTTGTTCTGACGATTTTGACACCTGTCTACATGTTTTGTTTTGTTGTCTGTCTCCCCCTTCTAGACTGTGAGCCCATTGTTGGGTAGGGACCGTCTCTATATGTCCCGACTTGGACATCCCAAGCGCTTACTACAGTGCTCTGCACAGAGTAAGCGCTCAATAAATATGATTGAATGAATGAATGAATGAATGACAGGGACTGTGTCCAACCTGATTTGCTTGTATCCACCCCAGCACTTAGTACAGTGCCTGGCACATAGTAAGCGCTTGACAAATACCATAATTATTACCATAATTCTTATTAGTAGTAGCCAGAGTGGCAGTACTAGTAGTAATAATAATAATAATAATGATGGCATTTATTAAGCACTTACTATGTGCAAAGCACTGTTCTAAGCGCTGGGGAGGTTACAAGGTGATCAGGTTGTCCCACGTTGGGGGGCTCACAGTCTTCATCCCCATTTTACAGATGAGGGAACTGAGGCACAGAGAAGTGAAGTGACTTGCCCAAAGTCACACAGCTGACTATTGGTGGAGCCAGGATTTGAACCCCTGACCTCTGACTCCAAAGCCCGGGCTCTTTCCACTGAGCCACGCTGCTTCTGCTTCACGTAGTAAGCGCTTAACAAACATCACACCCCTGTCCGGTCCTGTTGCGTGGAGGCATATGTAGTAAGCGCTTAACAAATACCATCATCATTATTATTATTTGCAAGAACCGCTTTGTTTTGTTTTGTTTTGTTGTCTGTCTCTCCCTTTTAGACTGTGAGCCCGTTGTTGGGTAGGGACCGTCTCTAGATGTTGCCGACTTGGACTTCCCAAGCGCTTAGTACAGTGCTCTGCACCCAGTAAGCACTCAATAAATACGATTGAATGAACGAGTGAGAGATGCTCCTCTAGGTCCTAGCGTGGAAAGAGCCCGGGCCTGGGAATCAGACCACCTGGGTTCTAATCCCGGCTCAGCCACTTACCTGCTGGGTGACTTTGGGCCAGTCGCTTCACTTCTTGGTGCCTCGATTTCCTCCTCTGTAAAATGGGGATTAAATCCTGTTCCCTTCTACGAAGACTGTAAGCCCCACGAAGGACGGGGACTGTGTCCACCCTGATTAACTTGTAACGACCCCAGTGTTAACAGCAGTGTTTGACACATAGTATGCCACATAATGATGACCTTCTCACTATACTTAGTGAAGCAGTGTGGCTCAGTGGAAAGAGCCCGGGCTTTGGAGTCAGAGGTCATGGGTTCGAATTCCAGCTCCACCACAAGTCTGCTGTGTGACCTTGGGCAAGTCACTTAACTTCTCTGAGCCTCAGTTCCCTCATCTGTAAAAATGGGGATTAAGACTGTGAGCCCCACGTGGGACAGCTTGATCACATTGTATCCCCCCCCAGTGCTTAGAACAGTGCTTTGCACATAGTAAGCGCTTAACAAATGCCATCATCATCATATCTCAATCTCATCTATCTTTTGCCGACCTCTTGTCCACATTCTGCCTCTGGCTTGAGACGCCCTCCCTCCTCAAATCTGTCAAATGCCTCTCCCTCCCTTCAAAACTTTATCGAAAGCCCATCTCCTCCAAGAGGCCTTCCCAGACTAAGCCCCAATTTTCCTCATCTCCCATTCCCTTCTACGCCACCCTGACTTGCTCCCTTTCTTCATTTTATTTTGTTAGTATTTTTGGTTTTGTTCTCTGTCTCCCCCTTTTAGACTGTGAGCCCACTTTTGGGTAGGGACTGTCTCTATATGTTGCCAACTTGTATTTCCCAAGCGCTTAGTACAGTGCTCTGCACACAGTAAGCGCTCAATAAATGCGATTGATGATGATGATGATTCTCCCTCCAGTCCCTCACGACTTAGGTCCATATTTCTAACTTATTTATTTATTAATGTCTGTCTCCCCCTCTAGACTCGAAGCTCATTGTGGGCAGGGAATGTATCTGTTCACTGTTCTATTGTTCTCTCCCAAGTGCTTAGTACAATGCTGTGCAGACAGTAAGTGCTCAATAAATATGATTGACTGACTGACATTCATTCATTCATTCATTCAATCGTATTTATTGAGCACTTACTGGGTGCAGAGCACTGTACTAAGCACTTGGGAAGTACAAGTTGGCAACATATAGAGAAGGTCCCTACTCAACAACGGGCTCACAGTCTAGAAGGGAGAGACAGAGACAGAGAACAAAACATATTAACCAAACATATTAACAGAATAAAATAAATAGAATAAATATGTAAAAGTAAAATAAATATATAGAGTAATAAATACGTACCAACATATATACATATATACAGGTGCTGTGGGGAAGGGAAGGAGGTAAGGCGGGGGGATGGACGGGGGAGTAGGGGAAGAGGAAGGAAGGGGCTCAGTCTGGGAAGGCTTCCTGGAGGAGGTGACATAGTAAACACTCGTGGCTTATTGGAGAGAGCATGGGTTTGGGAGTCCAAGGTCGTGGGTTCTAATCCCAGCTCCACCACTTGTCAGCTGTGTGACCTTGGGCAAGTCACTTCACTTTTCACGAGAAACAGCGTGGCTCAGTGGAAAGAGCATGGGCTTTGGAGTCAGAGGTCATGGGTTCAAATCCCGGCTCTGCCGTCACCTGTGTGATTTTGGGCAAGTCACTTACTTCTCTGTGCCTCAGTTACCTCGTCTGTAAAATGGGAATTAAAACTGTGAGCCCCCCATGGGACAACCTGATCACGTTGTAACCTCCCCAGCTCTCAGAACAGTGCTTTGCACGTAGTAAGCACTTAACAAATACTATTATTATTATTATTATTTTCTGTGTCTCAGTTACCTCATCTGTAAAATGGGGATAAAGACTGTGAGCTCAACGTGGGACAACCTGATTACCTTGTATCTACCCCAGCGCTTAGGACAGTGCCTGGAACATAGTAAGCGCTTAACAAATACTATTGTTATTATTATTTTTAACAAACACCAATAAAACAAATGAATGGATCAGTCCCTGGAAAGTTTTCTTCCTTCCCTGTGTTTCTTCCAGCTTTCCACAGGGTGGTATTGCTCTCTAAAAAATGAAGCCGTGATCCTTGGCTCCTCCTCAGAGAGAATCATATTTTAATCTCACCAAATTAGCCTTTCCTGATATTATTTTCTTAACAAACTGAAATTCCTCACCCAGGACTCTCAGCTGTGGAGGCTGGTGTCCCCGGGTCCCAGCCGTGGGGTTGATGAGTTATTATTATTATTATTGTTGTTGTTAATATTAGTAGTATTTGTTAAGCGCTTACTATGTGCCAGGAACTGTTCTAAACTCTGGGGAAGATACAAGATAATTGGGCTGGACTCAGTCCCTGTCCCACAAAGGGCTCACAGTCTTAATCCTCATTTTCCAGATGAGGGAACTGAGGCCCAGAGAAGTGAAGTTATTTGCCCAAGGTAACACTGCAGACAAGGAGCAGAGCCAGGATTAATAATGTTGGCATCTGTTAAGTGCTTACTATGTGCCAAGCACTGTTCATTCAGTCATTCATTCATTCGTATTTATTGAGCGCTTACTGTGTGCAGAGCACTGTACTAAGCGCTTGGGAAGTACAAGTTGGCAACATATAGAGACGGCCCCTACCCAGCAGCGGGCTCACAGGCCAGAATGGGGAGACGGACAACAAAACAAAACATGTGGACAGGTGTCAAGTCATCAGAATAAACAGAAGTAAAGCTAGAAGCACATCATTAACAAAATAAATAGAATAGTAAGCGCTGGGGAGATACAAGGTAATCAGGTTGTCCCACATGGGGCTCACAGTCTTAATCTCCATTTTCCAGATGAGGGAACTGAGGCATAGAGAAGTTAAGCGGCTTGCCCAAAGTCACACAGCTGACAAGTGGCTCCCTGACTTTCCCATCTCTGTTGACGGCACTACCATCCTTCCCATCTCACAAGCCCGCAACCTTGGTGTCATCCTCGACTCCGCTCTCTCATTCACCCCTCACATCCAAGCCATCACCAAAACCTGCCGGTCTCAACTCCGCACCATTGCCAAGATCTGCCCTTTCCTCTCCATCCCAACCGCTACCCTGCTCATTCAAGCTCTCATCCTATCCCGTCTGGACTACTGCATCAGCCTTCTCTCTGATCTCCCCTCCTCGTGTCTCTCTCTACTTCAATCCATACTTCATGCTGCTGCCCGGATTATCTTTGTCCAGAAACGCTCTGGGCATATTACTCCCCTCCTCAAAAATGTCCAGTGGCTACCAATCAATCTGCACATCAGGCAGAAACTCCTCACCCTGGGCTTCAAGGCTGTCCATCCCCTCGCCCCCTCCTACCTCACCTCCCTTCTGTCCTTCTCCAGCCCAGCCCGCACCCTCCGCTCCTCCGCCGCTAATCTCCTCACCGTACCTCGTTCTCGCCTGTCCCGCCATCAACCCCCGGCCCACGTTATCCCCCTGGCCCGGAATGCCCCAAATCCCTCTGCCCATCCGCCAAGCCAGCTCTCTTCCTCCCTTCAAGGCCCTGCTGAGAGCTCACCTCCTCCAGGAGGCCTTCCCAGACTGAGCCCCTTCCTTCCTCTCCCCCTCGTCCCCCTCTCCATCCCCCCATCTTACCTCCTTCTCTTCCCCACAGCACCTGTATATATGTATAAATGTTTGTACATATTTATTACTCTATTTATTTATTTATTTTACTTGTACATATCTATTCTATTTATTTTATTTTGTTAGAATGTTTGGTTTTGTTCTCTGTCTCCCCCTTTTAGACTGTGAGCCCACTATTGGGTAGGGACTGTCTCTATATGTTGCCAATTTGCACTTCCCAAGCACTTAGTACAGTGCTCTGCACATAGTAAGTGCTCAATAAATATGATTGATGATGATGAAGTGGCAGAGCTGGGATTAGAACCCATGACCTCTGACTCCCAAGCCCAGGTTTTTTCCTCTGAGTCACGCTGCTTCTCTGGATTCGAACCCAGGTCCCCTAACTCCCAGGCCCAGGTTCTAGCCACTTCTCCCCTGCTCCTTCACCTGACCTGCTGCAGGCATCCACTCGGCAGGGTGGCCAACACCTGGTCCTCTGGGCCTTCCCATTCCTTTGTCATCCATTCATTCATTCAATCGTATTTATTGAGTGCTTACTGAGTGCACAGCACTGTACTAAGCGCTTGGAAAGTATAATTTGGCAACAAATAGAGACAATTCTTACCCAACAATGGGCAGGAGTGGGCTTCCACAGGGACTCACTGCCTCTTACTGCCGCTAAGATGGTGAAAGGGAATCAGCTGTCTGGGGCCTCCTTCCTTCCTTCCTTCATTCAATTGTATTTATTGAGCACTTACTGAGTGCACAGCACTGTACTAAGCACTTGGAAAATATAATTTGGCAACAAATAGAGACAATCCCTACCCAACAATTGGAAGGAGTGGGCTTCCACAGGGACTCACTGCCTCTTCCTGCCACTAAGCTGGTGAAAGGGAATCAGCTGGCTGGGAATCAGCTTCCTTCATTCATTCAATCGCATTTTCATTCATTCATTCATTCAATCGTATTTATTGAGCGCTTACTGGGTGCTGAGCACTGTAGTAAGCGCTTGGGAAGTCCAAGTCGGCAACATAAAGGGGCGGTCCCTACCCAACAACGGGCTCACAGTCTAGAAGGGGGAGACAGACAACAAAACTTAACATGTAGACAGGTGTCTGGCATGGTTACCCCCTCAACAGGGGGATTTCATTCACTGGAAACTAAAATAATAATAATAATAATAATAATGGCATTTATTAAGCGCTTACTACATGCAAAGCATCATCATCAATCGTATTTATTGAGCGCTTACTATGTGCAGAGCACTGTACTAAGCACTTGGGAAGTACAAATTGGCAACAAATTAGAACAAAGCACTGTTCTAAGCACTGGGGAGGTTACAAGGAGATCAGGTTGTCCCACGGGGGGCTCACAGTCTTCATCCCCCTTTTACAGATGGGGTAACTGAGGCCCAGAGAAGTGAAGTGACTTGCCCAAAGTCACACAGCTGACAATTGGCAGAGCCGGGATTTGAACCCATGACCCCGATTAACAGCCTTGGCTTGGCTGACCAAGAAAGCTGTATAGCTTGCTGCTGGCTTGAGTAAGCCCAGTAGACTGGGGCAGAAGGGGGACGGGGGGTCGGGGAAGGGACTTTACCAAGTCCAAATACATCTGGCTGCCATAAAATGAACTTTTAAGCACCAAAACCCATTTCTGCTTTGCCACCTATAACGACCTCAACAGATATCGGACCTAAGCAGCTGGGAATGCGAGCTTTTCGGTGCAGAATGGGTTCCTCTCCAAGTTCCCCCGCAGGGTATCTGACTGGGCAATGAGCCAGCACAGCTTGCATAATAATAATAAATAATAATAAAATCGCATTTGTTAAGCGCTTACTATGTGCAAAGCACTGTTCTAAGCATTGGGGGGGGGATTTAGGGTGATCAAGTTGTCCCACGTGGGGCTCACAGTCTTAATCCCCATTGTACAGATGGGGTAACTGAGGCTCAGAGAAGTTAAGTGACTTGCCCAAGGCCACACAGCAGATATGTGGCAGAGCCGAGATTCGAACCACTGACCTCTGACTCCAAAGCCCGGGCTCTTTCCACTGAGCCACGCTGCTTCTCTGGCTTGTGGTGTATATATGTTTGTACGCATTTATTACTCTATTTATTTATTTTACTTGTACATATCTATTCTATTTATTTTATTTTGTTAATATGTTTTGTTTTGTTGTCTGTCTCCCCCTTCTAGACTGTGAGCCCACTGTTGGGTAGGGACCGTCTCTATGTGTTGCCAACTTGTACTTCCCAAGCGCTTAGTACAGTGCTCTGTACACAGTAAGCGCTCAATAAATACGATTGATTGATTGATTGATTGATGCCTTCATCCCTGCCGGTTGCCACTGAACCGAGCCCCCAGGGCCCGGGCCCCCTCTGCCTGGGCTGGGTGCGAGGGAGGGCACGCGGAGCATGTGGGAAAGGACAAACTGCCTCTGCCAAGAAAGGTGTTGGGCGACTCTCGCCACACTGGAACCAGAATGCAGGCCGTGCTCAGATGGGCCGTCAATATATTAATATATATATATTTGTATATATTATATATATATACCTACTTATATGTAGATATATATCTGTGTCACTTTATTATTGTATTGTACTTTCTCAATACCTACTTATATGTAGATATATATCTGTGTCACTTTATTATTGTATTGTACTTTCTCAAGAGCTTACTACAGTGCTCTGCACACAGGAAGCGCTTAATAAATATGATTGAATGAATGAGTACAATTCATTATTTATTTATGTATATTAATGTCTGTCTCCCCCTCCATTCATTCATTCAATCATATTTATTGAGCACTTACTGTGTGCAGAGCACTGTACTAAGCACTTGGAAAGTCCAATTTGACAAAAGATAGAGGCGGTCCCTACCCAACAATGCGCTCGCAGTCTAGAAGCTGGGAAACGGACAACAAAACAAAACAAAGCAAGTAGACAGGCAACAAAACAAGGAGACAGGCAGCCGTGAGCTCACTGTGGGCAGGGAATGTGTCCGTTAGTTAGAAGCAGCATGGCTCAGAGGAAAGAGCACAGGCTTGGGAGGCAGAGGTCATGGGTTCGAATCCCTGCTCTGTGACTTGTCAGCTGTGTGACCCTGGGCAAGCCACTTACCTTCTCTGTCCCTCAGTTACCTCATCTGTAAAATGGGGATTAAGACTGGGAGCCCCACGTGAGACAACCTGATCACCTTGTAACCCCCAACTGCTTAGAACAGTGCTTGGCACATAGGAAGTGCTTAACAAATACCATCATTATTATTATTATCATATTGTACTCTCCCAAGTGCTTAGTACAGTGCTTTGCACACAGTAAGAGCGCCATAAATGTGACTGAATGTATTAATGAATTTATTGAGCACTTATTTTATACAAAGCACTGTACTAAGGGCTTGGGAGAGTACAATACAACAATAAACAGACACATTTCCTGCCCACAATGAGATCACAGTCTAGAAGTACAGACAGACATGAATAGAAATCAATAAATGAGAGATATGGACATAAGTGATCAGACTGAGCCCCCTCCTTCCTCTCCCCCATTCCCCCTCCCCATCCCCCCGTCTTACCGCCTTCCCCTCCCCACAGCACCTGTATATAGGTATATATGTTTGTACATATTTATTACTCCATTTATGTATTTTACTTGTACATATTTATTCTATTTATTTTATTTGGTTTATATGTTTTGTTTCGTTGTCTGTCTCCCCCTTCTAGACCGTGAGCCCGCTGTTGGGTAGGGATCGTCTCTATATGTTGCCAACTTGGACTTCCCAAGCGCTTAGTTCAGTGCTCTCCACACAGTAAGCGCTCAATAAATATGATTGAATTGAATGAACGAATGAAAGTGCTGGGGGTTAGGAAGAGGGAATGAACAAAGGTGATGCAGAAGCAGTGTGGCTCAGTGGAAAGAGCATGGGCTTTGGAGTCAGAGGTCATGGGTTCGAATCCCGACTCCACCACATGTCCGCTGTGTGATCTTGGGCAAGTGACTTAACTTCTCTGGGCCTCAGTTACCTCATCTGTAAAATGGGGATGAAGATTGTGAGCCCCACGTGGGACAACCTGATCACCCTGTATCCTCCCCAGTGCTTAGAACAGTGCTTTGTGCATAGTAAGCGCTTAACAAATGCCAATTATTATTATTATTATTATTATGCAGAAGGGAGAGGGAGAAGAAGATAGGAGGGCTTAGTCAGGGAAGGCCTCTTGGAGGAGATGGGCCTTCAATAGGGCTTTGAAGCAAGGGAGAGTCATTGTAGGATATGAGGAAGGACGGCATTCCAGGCCAGAGGCAGGAGACTGTACGCTCCTTGTGGGTAGGGAATGTGTCTGTTTACTGTTGTATTGTACTCTCCCAAGCGCTTAGTACAGTGCTCTGCATAAAGTAAATGTTTAATAAGTACGATTGAATGAATGAATGAATGACTCCTGCGGGGTCAGACGTGTAAGGGTTGTAGGTTCTTCTTGAGGGGAGGGGGGAGATCAGTTCTATGAGGGGGCCAGCTGCCAGGCAAGCCCATTATGGCATCTATTGAGAAGCAGCATGGCTTAGTGGAAAGAACACGGGCCTGGAAATTAGAGGACCTGGGTTCAAATCATGAGGCATGAAAACTATGTTTCGTTCTCGCCTGTCCCGCCGTTGACCCCCGGCCCATGTCCTACCTCTGGAATGCCTGGAATGCCCTCCCTCCTCACATCTGCCCAACTAGCTCTCTTCCCCCCTTCAAAGCCCTACTGAGAGCTCACCTCCTCCAGGAGGCCTTCCCAGACTGAGCCCCCTTTTTCATTCTTGTACTTGTACTTGTACTTCCCAAGCGCTTAGTACAGTGCTCTGCACACAGTAAGCGCTCAATAAATGCGATTTATTGATTCATTCATTCAATCATATTTATTGAGCGCTTACTGTGTGCAGAGCGCTCTGCTCCCCCTCCCCTCCCTATCGCCCTGACTCCCTCCCTCTGCTCTACCTCCCTCCCCTCCCTACAGCACCATATATGTATATATGTACATATCTATTATTCTCTTTATTTTATTAATGATGTGTACATATCTATAATCCAATCTATTTCTATTGATGTTATTGATACCTGTCCACTTGCTTCGTTTTGTTTTGTTGTCTGTCTCTCCCCTTCTAGACTTCGAGCCTGTCGTTGGGTAGGGATTGTCTCTGTTGCCGAATTGTACTTTCCAAGCGCTTACTACAGTGCTGTGCACACAGTATGCACTCAATAAATATGATTGAATGAATGAATGAATAATCCCAGCCCCGCCACTTATCCGCTGTATGACCTTGGGAAAATGACTTCACTTCTCCGGTCCTCAGTGACCTCAACTATCAAATGGAGACTCAATCCCTGCTCTCCCTGACTCTTTGACTGGGAGCTCCATATGGGGGCAGGGTCTGGGTTCGACCTGACAAGGCTTAGTACAGTGCTTGGCACATGGTAAAGGCTTAACAAACAGAATTAATGCTATTATTGCAAAGAAAGCCTTCTCTAAGCCTCCTTGGAGTGTCTCCTTTCCTCCTCCATGGATCTCAGAGCTGAAACCGGAAAAACCTGTTAATTCCATGGAGTAGAATTACCGGTGCATTGGAATTGGAGGAGGTTCAAACTGAGAAGAAGTGAATCTTGTTGAGAGGAGTGTGGTCCAGGGAATCAGGAGACCCAGATTTAATCAATCAATCAATCAATCAATCAGTCACATTTATTGAGTGCTTACTGTGTGCAGAGCACTGTACTAAGCGCTTGGGAAGTACAAGTCGGCAACAGAGACAGTCCCTACCCAACAATTTACAGTCTAGAAATCCTAATTCTGGGTCTGCCGCTTGCCTGCTGTATCATCATCATCATCATCAATCGTATTTCTTGAGCGCTTACTATGTGCCGAGCACTGTACTAAGCGCTTGGGAAGTACAAATTGGCAACGTATAGAGACAGTCCCTTCCCAACAGTGGGCTCACAGTCTAAAAGGGGGGCTCACAGATAATCATAGTAATGGTATTTGTTAAGCGCTTAAAATGTGCCAAGCATTATTCTAAGCGCTGGGGGAGATACGAGGTCATCAGGATGTTCCCCGTGGAGCTCACGGTCTTCACCCCCATTTGACAGAGGAGGGAACTGAGGCACAGTGCTGTATGACCTTGGGAGAGCCACTTAGCTTACCTAATAATAATAATTACAGCATCTGTTAAGCACTTACTATATGCCAAACACTGTTCTAAGCACTGGGATAGATACAAGGTCATCAGGTTGTCCCACATGGGGCTCACACTTTGAATCCCCATTTTACAGATGAGGTAACTGAGGCACAGAGAAGTGAAGTGACTTGCCCAGGGTCACACAGCAGACGAGTGGCGGAACCGGGGTTAGAACCCACGTCCTCTGACTCCCAAGCCCGGGCTCTTTCCACTAAGCCACACTGTTTCTCTTATCTGTAAAATGGGGGTAAATACTGTTCTCCCTCTCCCACCCCCCCTGAAACTGTAAACCCCACATGGGACAAGGACTGGGTCTTAGCTAATTGCATTGTCTCTCCCCCAGTGATTAGCACAGCGCTTGGCACATAGCGTAAAAACAGCGTGGTTCAGTGGAAAGAGCCAGGGCTTTGGAGTCACAGGTCATGGGTTCAAATCCCGACCCCACCAAGTGTCAGCTGTGTGACTTTGGGCAAGTCACTTCACTTCTCTGTGCCTCAGTGACCTCATCTGTAAAATGGGGATTAAGACTGTGAGCCCCCAGTGGGACAACCTGATCACCTTGTAACCTCCCCAGTGCTTAGAACAGTGCTTTGCACATAGTAAGCACTTAATAAATGCCATCATTGTTATTATTATTATTAACAAATACCATGATCATGATTATTCCCATCACACCCATTTATTGTATCTTACCACGCCACCAACCTGGCTGAAGGGTGGCATCATCTCTGGGTTATGAGAATCCGTAGGCAGCAGTGACATCATCCATCCATCCATTCATTCATTCTTTCAAATCCTACACATTGGCCCCCAGCAGCTATTAACTGGCTCCCCCAGACACCTGCTATTGGACAGGTATGAATTCATTCATTCATTCAAACGTATTTATTAAGCACTTACTGTGTGCAGAGCACTGTACTAAGCGCTTGGGAGAGTATACTAGAACAATAAACAGACACATTCACCACCCACAACAAGCTTACAGTCCAGAGACGAATCCAGATGGGTTCGGAGATCCTCTGTTCACCAATTTTGGGGTGTCGGTCATTTACTGAATGCCCACCCTGAGCAGAGAAAAGAATTGGGGACCAGCTGTGTGCAAAGCACTGAATTGGGCATTGAGAAGGATTCAAGGCCTTATTGAAGGCCATCTCCTCCGGAGGCCTTTCCTGACTAAGCCCTCCTTTCCTCTTCTCCCACTCCCATCTACGATACCCGGACTTGCTCCGTTTATTCATCCATCCTCACAGCCCCACATCACTTATGTCCAGATCTGTCATTTACTTATTTATATTAAAGTCCGTCTCCCTCTCTGGAGACTCATCATGAGCAGGGACTTTGTCTGCTTATTGTTGCCTTATACTCTCCCAAGTGCTTAGTACAATGCTCTGTAACAATGTGCAGTGGTACAGAGTAAGTGCTCAATAAATACCATTGGCTGACTGGATGAAATAAGTAGAAGATATGGTCCATAGCCTCTAGGGATGGGAGGAAGAGACTTATAGCACTTATGTACATATCTTTAATTTATTTATATTAATGTCTGTCTCCCTCTCTAATAACGATTAAAATTTTGGTATTTGCTAAGCGCTTAATTCTGGAGTAAATATATCCATAGAGTTGCTATGAATTGGAAAGGAGTTGCCGGCACTTGATAATAATAATAATACTATGCCAGGCACTGTATTAAGTGCTGGCATGGATACAAGCAAATCGGGTTGGACATAGTCCCTCTCTCACAAGGGGCTCACAGGCTTAATTCCCGTTTTACGGATGAGGTAACTAAGGCCCAGAGAATAATAATGGTGGTTATTTGTTAAGTGCTTACTATGTGCCCGGCACTGCACTAAGCGCTGGGGTAGATACCTGGTAATCAGGTTGTCCCACATAGGGCTCACAGTCAATCCCCATTTTACAGATGAGGGAACTGAGGCACAGAGAAGTTAAGTAACTTGCCCAAGATCACACAAGTGGCAGAGCTGGGATTAGAACCCGGTCCTTCTGACTCCAAGGGCCATGCTTTATCTACTAGACCATGCTGCTTCTCTAGACTCTTTGTTCTTTGTAGTCAAGGAATGTGTCTGTTTACTATTATATTATACTCTCCTGAACATTTAGTACTGTGCTTTGCACATAGTAAGCACTCAATAAATATGATTGAAATGTGATTGAATAATGGGGGAGGGGGGCAGAGAGAAGGGGAAGAGAGAGGGAGGAAGAGGGGGGAGAGGGAGAGAGAAAGTGAGGAGAGAAAGAGAGAAGGAGGGAGGGAGGAGGAGAGAGGGAGGGAGAGAGGAGTGGGAGAGGGAGGGAGGGAGAGAAGAAGGAGGGAGGAGAGAAGGGAAGGAGAGAGGAGGGACAGAGAGAGGCAGGGAGAGAAGGAGGGGGAGAGGAGAGATAGAGGAGGGAGAGAGAGGAAAGAGAGAGAAGGGAGGGAGAGAGGAGGGAGAGGGGAGAGAGGGAGGGACAGAGGGCGGGACAGAAGGAGGACAGAGGAGAGAGAGAGAAGAAGGAGAGGGGAGAGAGAGAGGAGAGAGGAGAGAGAGGGAGAGAGGGAGGGAAGGAGTGGGAGAGGAGAAATAGAGAGAGGAGGGAGAGAGAGGAGAGGGAGAAGGGAGAGAGGGGAGAGAGGGAGGGACAGAAGGAGGACAGAGGAGAGAGAGAAGAGGGAGAGGGGAGAGAGAAGAGGGAGAGGGGAGAGAGAGAGTGGGAGGGACAGAGGAGAGAGGAGAGAGAGGGAGGGAGGGACAGAAGGAGGGACAGAGAAGAGAGAGGAGGGAAAGAGAGAGAAGAGAGAGAGAAGAGAGAGGAGAGAGAGGAAGGGAGGGAGGGAGGGAGGGAGAGGGGAGAGATAGGGGACAGAGGGAGGGATAGAAGGAGGATAGAGGAGAGAGAGAGGAGGGGGGGGGAGAGAGATAGAGGGAGGGACAGAGGAGAGGGACAGAGAAGGGAGAGAGAGGGGAGAGAGAAATGAGGGACAGAGGAGGGAGAGGGGGACAGAGGAGAGAGAGAGAGGAGGGAGAGAGGAGGGAGAGCGACAGGGGAGAGAGAGAAGGGAGAGAGAGGAGAGAGAGAAAGAGAAGGGAGGGAGAGAGGAGGGAGAAGGGAGAGAGGGAGGGACAGAAGGAGGACAGAGGAGAGAGAGAGAGGAGGAAGAAAGGAAGGAGAGGGGGAGAGAGAGGGGGCAGAGGGAGAGAGAGGGAGGAACAGAGAGAGGGACAAAAGGAGAGAGGACAGAGGGGAGGGAGAGAGGGAGGGGGAGAGGGGAGAGAGGGAGGGACAGAAGGAGGGACAGAGGAGGGACAGAGAGGAGAGAGAGCAGTTGTGAGGGTCCGGCCGCCCCACTCCGGGCCCCTCTCCTCCTCTTCCTCCCTCTCCTCTTCCTCCTCCTTGTCCTCCTGGCCCGCTCCGGCCATGTGGAAACCTCTGGCGCTGACCGTGCTGGGGCTCGGACTGGCGCTGCTCGGCGAGCGCTTCGTGACTTTCAGGTGAGCGGGGCCCGGGGGGCCCAAAGCCCCCGGCCCGGCTCAGTGGCCCGGTGGTCGCCGGCTGCGGGGAAGGGGCGGCCCGGGCCCGGGGCTGCTTGGGCCCCACCCCTCTATTTATTTTTTTATTTATTTATTTTGCTTGTGCATATCTGTTCTATTTATTTGATTTTGTTCGTGTGTTTGGTTTGGTTCTCTGTCTCCCCCTTCTAGACTGTGAGCCCACTGGTGGGTAGGGACTGTCTCTATATGTTGCCAACTTGGACTTCCCAAGCGCTTAGTACAGTGCTCTGCACACAGTAAGCGCTCAATAAATACGATTGATTGATTGATTGATTGATTGATTGACCCCCCGACGGGGACAGACCCTCATGCTTTCAACTGGGGGCCGGGGCCTTAACAATAATAATAATAATGATGACAATAATAATAACAGCATTTATTAGTCGCTTACTATGTGCAAAGCACTGCTCTAAGCGCTGGGGAGGTTACAAGGTGATCAGGTTGTCCCACGGGGCGCTCGCCGTCTTCATCCCCATTTTATAATAATAATAATGTTGGTATTTGTTAAGCGCTTACTATGTGCAAAGCACTGTTTACAGATGAGGTCCCTGAGGCACAGAGAAGCAAAGTGACTTGCCCAAAGTCACACGCCTTAGAAATTACTATAATAATAATGATGATGATGGTAACCGTTAAGCGCTTACTATATGCCAAGCCCTCTCCTCAGCGCTGGGGTAGACACGAGGTCATCGGGTGGTCCCACGTGGGGCTCACAGTCTTCATCCCCATTTGACAGATGAGATCAGCGAGGCCCAAAGAAATGAAGTGACTTGCCCAAGGTCACCCAGCAGACGAGTGGCGGAGCTGGGATTAGAACTCAGGACCTCTGACTCCCAAGCCCGGGCTCTTGCCACTTGGCCATGCGGCTTCTAATTTACTTATCTTAATTTAATTCGAATTGATTTAACTTAACCTCTGCCCCCCTCCTCTCAACTGGAAACTCGTCATGGGCACGGAACGTGTCTTCCAATTCTGTTAATAAAAGTAATAATAATGATGTTATTTGTTAAGCACTAACCAATGATAATAATAATTGTGACATTTTTTAAGCGCTTACTATGTGCCAGGCACTGTACTAAGCGCTGGGGTGGATACAAGCAAATCGGGTTGGACACAGCCCCTGTCCCAGGTGGGGCTCACAGTCACCACCCCCATTTTCCAGGTGAGGTAACTGAGGCCCAGAGAAGTTAAGTGACTCGCCCAAGGCCACACAGCGGACAAGTGGAGGAGCCGGGATTAGAACCCATGACCTTCTTTGTGCCAAGCACTGTTCGAAGCACTGGAGTAGATACAGAGTAGTCAGGTTGTCCCACATGGGGCTCACAGTCTTCAACCCCATTTTACAGATGAGGGAACTGAGGCACAGAGAAGTGAAATGGCTTGCCCAATGTCACGCAGCAGACAAGTGGCTGTATTTTGTATCTACTCTGGCGCTTAGGACAGTGCTTGGCACCTAATAAGCACTTAAGAAGAACCAGAATTAGGATTGTTGTACTCTCACGAGTGCTTAGGACAGTGTTCCATGCATAGTACGCAGTCAAAAAATATCATTGACTGACTGGGAGGGGATGACCCTGCCCTGATTCCTGACTTCTGATCTCTGATCCAGTGCCTGGACCTTCAACCCCACCCCCCAACCCCCAGATCCCAACCCCTGTTCCCTCCTCACCCCTCCCACCCCTCCCACCCCTCACCCTTTGCCCTGGTCACCCTGGCCACCCCCTGCCCTTCACCCTCCATCCCCCCACCCTCTGGTCCTCCTCCTCCCCCCGTTTGCCCCCCTGCTTTCTGCCCTGAACACCCCCCCCCCCCCCAGGCACCCCCCACTTTCCCTCCCACCGTAATTCTCCGGTTGCTCCCGCAGGAGCCGACTGAACGCTTCCCGAAAACTGGATCCCGTGGGCCTGCCGGGCTGCCGCCTGATCCCGGGAATCGGTGCGGGGGACGGGGCTTGAGGGAAACAGGGGGTGCAGGGACCTGGGGCCTTCGTCCTCGACCTGCTTGTGACCACTCCTCTCCATCATCCTTCCTGTAACCTCCACTGGGCCCATGACCCCCAACTCCCCCCAAACCCATGTCTGTGACCCCCTTCCGGCCTGTGACCGGGTCGGGGATACGGGGTGCGGGGACTTGTTGGGGCTGGGGGTGCGGGGCTGAGGGGTGCAGGGTGCGGCCTCTATTGGGGCACTGGATGGGTGGGAGTGAGGGCAATGTTTGGCCGGTTTGAGGGGGCAGGAGATCCTGGGAGCCGGAGCGGAGGTCGGCAGGTTGACGCCAACCCCGGCCGGGTGGGAGAAAAATAATAATGATGGCATTTATTAAGTGCTTACTATGTGCAAAGCACTGTTCTAAGCACTGGGGAGGTTACAAGGTGATCAGGTTGTCCCACAGGGGGCTCACAGTCTTCATCCCCATTTTACAGAGGAGGGAACTGAGGCCCAGAGAAATTGTGACTTGCCCAAAGTCACACAGCTGACAATTGGAGAAGCCGGGATTTGAACCCATGACCTCTAACTCCAAAGCCCGTGCTATTTTCCACTGAGCCATGCTGCTTCTCTAAGCGGAGAAGACCGCAGGGGCGTCTGTCAGTGACCTTCCCCATTTCCCTTTCGGGCCCCGACTCGGTGGCGGCCTGGACTCTGCCCTGCAGAAAGGGCAACCGAGCACAGGATGTCAGAGGGGTCCCATACAGGCCCAGTCGACGTGCTGGCCGGTCGGGAGAGATGGTGGGCCCGGGGAGAGGCCGGGGGATTGGTGTGTGTCTAGGAGGGCAACCAGCACACTGTGCCTCAGTTGGAGACGGGCCAGAGACCGGGTCCTTGGGCCTGGACCTGAGCCTTGGCCTGGGTCAGGCCAGGGCCAACCGTCAGGGACCAAAGTTCTTGTTTCTTATCTGCAGAGACCGGGGCGGAGGACATTGAAATCCTGCCCAATGGACTGGCCTTCCTCAGCACTGTGAGTGTCTCTACCCGTTGCTTCATTCAGTCCTATTTACTGAGTGTTTACCATGTGCAGAGCACTGTACTGAACGCTTGGGAGAGGACAATACAACGATTAACAGACGCATTCCCAGCACACAACTGCTCCAAGTCACTGCCTCTCCCGGACGCTTCCTGGACATCTCCTGGACGTTTGCTTATCAAGTCCTCTGCCTTGCTCCTACCTCTCTTCTCTCTCCGCATCTCAGGCCCTTCCCTATTCCGGGCCAACAGATGCATCGATCAATCAATCAATCAATCGTATTTATTGAGCGCTTACTGTGTGCAGAGCACTGTACTAAGCGCTTGGGAAGTACAAGTTGGCAACATATAGAGACAGTCCCTACCCAACAGTGGGCTCACAGTCTAAAAGATGATAAGCTGCATGATGTTGCGGGTAGAACACGGGCTTGGGAGTCAGTAGGTCATGGGTTCTAATCCTACCTCTGCCCCTTGTCTGCTGTATGGCCTTGGGCGAATCACTTCACTTCTCAGGGCCTCCGTTCCCTCATCTGTAGAATGGGGATTGAGACTGCCAACCCCATGTGGGACAGGGACTGTGTCCAACCTGATTTGTTTGTATCCACTCCAGCGCTTAGTACAGTGCCTGACACATAGTCAGCGCTTAACAAATACTGCAATTATTGTTATTATAGGTTCTAGCAGAGCCCTAAGCTTGAAGTGAGAAGTGAGACGTGAACTGAGGCCATGCAGCAGACAAGTGGTGGAGCCAGGATTAGAATCCGTGACTATGCCACGCTGCTTACTGAGCTTACTGGGTTTCCCCCTCTTCCCCCCAGCCCCCTTGGCAGCCTTGTCTATCCAGAAGTAGGGGACCCCCCCCACCCCAAGACTGGCACATCCATGCCAGGGGTCCCCTGGGGAGAGGAAGGGGTGGAACCTGAGGTTTCAACAGCCTTTACCAGGGGTGAAAGCCAGAGAGAGCCTGGGAAGTTACACTGAAATTGGAGAAGAGGAGGAGGAGAATCATCATCATCATCATCAATCGTATTTATTGAGCGCTTACTATGTGCAGAGCACTGTACTAAGCGCTTGGGAAGTACAAATTGGCAACATATAGAGACAGTCCCTACCCAACAGTGGGCTCACAGTCTAAAAGGGGGAGACAGAGAACAAAACCAAACATACTAACAAAATAAAATAAATAGAATAGATATGTACAAGTAAAATAAATAGAGTAATAAATATGTACAAACATATATACATATATACAGGTGCTGTGGGGAAGGGAAGGAAGGAAGATGGGGGAGATGGAGAGGGGGACGAGGGGGAGAGGAAGGAAGGGGCTCAGTGTGGGAAGGCCTCCTGGAGGAGGTGAGCTCTCAGTAGGGCCTTGAAGGGAGGAAGAGAGCTAGCTTGGTGGATGGGCAGAGGGATTGGGGGCATTCCAGGCCCGGGGGATGACGTGGGCCGGGGGCCGATGGCGGAACAGGCGAGAATGGGATGAGAGGGCAAAGGCAACAGAGCCAGAGATTGGCGGGGGGGATGGAGAGGTCACCAAGCGATTGCCCGTCAGTCAACTGTATTTTTTTTTAATGGTATTTGTTAAGCGCTTACTCCCTGTCAAGCACTGTTCAAAGCGCTGGGAAAGATACAAGGTAGTCAAGTTGGACACCGTCCCTGTCCCTCATGGGGCTCACACTCTTAATCCTCAATGAACAGATGAGGTAACCGAGGCACAGAGAAGTTAAGTGACTTGCCCAAGGTTATACAGCTGACAATTGGCAGAGCAGAATTAGAACCCAGGCCAGACAAGTGGCAGAGCCAGGATTAGAACCCATGACTATGCCGCGCTGCTTATTGAGCGCTTACTGTGTGCAGAGCAATGTCCCAAGCACTTGGGAAAATACAATCTGACAACATAACAGACACATTCCCTGCCACAGTGAGTTTACCTTCTCCCAAAGGAAGGGTGTGAGAAGGAAGTGAGGGAAGCCAGGCGGAGGTGGTGAGCCAGGTGGAAGAAGCCAACTGGTGATTTGTAAAGTTTACAAATGCCCTCTGGTGCCAATATACAAATGCTAGGTGGATCATCTGCTCTAGGGTATTTTTTGGCTGCTGACTTCCCCCACCCCACCCCTGGCAGGCCAGTGGATCCTGTGTTGTGAATAATAATTATTATTACTATTATGGTATTTGTTAAGCACTTACTATATGCCAGGCACTGTACTAAGCCCTGGGGTGGTACAAGTAAGTTAGGTTGGACGCAGCCCCTGTTCCACGTGGGGCTCCCAGTCTTGATCCTCATTTTACAGATGAGGTAACTGAGGCCCAGAGAAGTGAAGTAACTGGCCAAAGGTCACACAGCAAAGGGGGAGAGGTGGGATTAGCACCAATGACCTTCTGACTCCCAGGCATGTGCTCTATCCACCTTGCCTAACGGCTAATTGTGGTATTTGTTTAGCGCTTACTACATGCCAGGCACTGTTCTACGTGCCAGGGTGGATACGAGCCAGTCCATCCTCTCCCCCTCGTCCCCCTCTCGATCCCCCCCATCTTACCCCCTTCCCTTCCCCACAGCATCTGTATATATGTATATATGTCTGTACATATTTATTACACTATTTATTTATTTATTTACTTGTACATATCTATTCTATTTATTTTATTTTGTTAGTATGTTTGGTTTTGTTCTCTGTCTCCCCCTTTTAGACTGTGAGCCCACTGTTGGGTAGGGACTGTCTCTGTATGTTGCCAACTTGTACTTCCCAAGCGCTTAGTACAGTGCTCTGCACACAGTAAGTGCTCAATAAATACGAATGATTGATTGATTGATTGATTGTCCCCCATGGGGCTCACACTCTTAATCCCCATTTGAGGTCACTGAGGCACGGAGATGTGAAATGACTTCCCCAAGGCCCCACAGCAGACAAAAATGAGAAGCAGCGTGGCTCAGTGGAAAGAGCATAGGCTTGGGAGTCAGAAGTCATGGGTTCTAACCCCGGCTCTGCCACTTGTCAGCCGTGTGAGTTTGGGCAAGTCACTTCATTCATTCATTCATTCATTCAATCGTATTTATTGAGCGCTTACTGTGTGCAGAGCACTGTACTAAGCGCTTGGGAAGTACAAGTTGGCAACATATAGAGACGGTCCCTACCCAACAGCGGGCTCACAGTCTAGAAGGGAGAGACAGACAACAAACCAAAACATATTAATAAAATAGAATAAATACGTACAAATAAAATAAATAGAGTAATAAATATGTACAAACATATATATATGTATACAGGTGCTGTGGGGAGGGGAAGGAAAGTCACCTCATCTGTAAAATGGGGATTAAGACTATAAGCCCCATGTGGGACAACCTGATTATCTTTTAGACTGTGAGCCCACTGTTGGGTAGGGACTGTCTCTATATGTTGCCAACTTGTACTTCCCAAGCGCTTAGTACAGTGCTCTGCACACAGTAAGCGCTCAATAAATACGATTGATTGATTGATTGATTATCTTGTATCCCCCCTAGTGCTTAGAACAGTACTTGGCACATAGTAAGCGCTTAACAAATGCCATTATTATTATTATTATTATTATTATTTAAGTGGTGGAGCCAGGGTTAGAACCCAGGGGCTTCTGACTCCCAGGCTTGGGCTCTAGCGACTAGGCCCTGCTGCTTCTGGGGGTGAAGTGGGGGGCGAGGGGCAACTCTCCTGGGGGTGGGGTGGGGTGAGGTGGACAGGGGGCCAGGGGTCAATAAATCAATCGTATTTATTGAGCGCTTACTGTGTTCAGAGCACTGTACTAAGCGCTTGGGAAGTACAAGATGGCAACATATAGAGACAGTCCCTACCCAACAGTGGGCTCACAGTCTAAAAGGTCCGGCCGGGTCCCCGGGAATGCCTGGGTTCCCCAGCCGGGAAGGACCAGCCTGAGTTCTGGCTTCCCATGCTCCGATGACCCTGGCACGGGGGTCGTAGTAGGGGGTTGTAGTAGGGGGAAGGCTCCCCAGTTTTGATGTACAGGGCGGGCTGACGGAGCGGTGTGTTGGGGCAGGGTATCCGCTACCCGGGGATCAAGAGCTTCGCTCCGGACAGTCCGGGGGCCATCCTCTTCCTGGACCTCAACCAGGAGGACCCCCAGCCACGGACCTTGGACATCCGCGGAGCCTTGGACAAGGACTCCTTCAACCCGCACGGCATCAGCGCCTTCGTGGACTCAGGTGAGACCCCGGCCTGGCCGTGGGGGAGACCTCCTGCGGGGCGTTGGGCCGGGAAGGACTGGCCGGCCTCTGGGGGCTGGCGTTTGGGCCTGGTCTGTCTGAACGGGGCGTGGGTGCGGAGCGATCCGCAGAAGGCAGGAGCCGGTGGGACCAGTTGGGAGTTGGCGGGAGAGAACAGGAGCGGGTGGGAGCTAACATCGCTGAGATTCGCCTCTCCATCCAAACCGCTACCTTGTTGGTCCAATCTCTCTTTCTATCCCGACTGGATTCTATTCTATTTATTTTGTTAATGATTTTGACGCCTGTCTCCATGTTTTGTTTTGTTGTCTGTCTCCCCCATCTAGACTGTGAGCCCGTTGTTGGGTAGGGACCGTCTCTATATGTTGTCGACTTGGACTTCCCAAGCGCTTAGTACAGTGCTCTGCGCACAGTAAATGCTCAATAAAGATGATTGAATGATTGAATATATGGATTACTGCATCGGCCTCCTTTCTGATCTGCCATCCTCCTGTCTTTCCCCATTTCAGTCTATTCTTCACTCTAATGCCCGGATCATCTTTCTATAGAAACGCTCTGGGTATGCCACTCCCCTCCTCAAAAATCTCCAGCGATTGCCCATCCATCTTTGCATGAAACAAAAACTCCTCACTCTCGGCTTCAAGGCTCTCCATCCCCTCACCCACTCCTACCTCACCTCCCTTCTCTCCTTCTCCAGCCCAGCCCGCACCCTCCACTCTTCTGCTAATAACCTCCTCACTGCACCTCATTCTCGCCTGTCCCGTCGTCGACCCCCGGCCCACGTCCTCCCCCTGGCCTGGAATGCCCTCCCTCCGCACATCCGCCAAGCTAGCTCTCTTCCTCCCTTCAAAGCCCTACTGAGAACTCACCTCCTCCAGGAGGCCTCCCCAGACTGATCCACCCCCCCTTTTCCTCTACTCCTCCACCCCATCGCCCTTACTCCCTCCCTCTGCTCTACCCACTTCCCCTCCTGTATATATTTGTACAAACTTATTATTCTCTTTATTTTATTAATGATGTGTATCTATCTACAATTCTTTTTATCTATTTTAATTCTATTGACACTTGTCTACTTGTTTTGTTTCATTGTCTGTCTCCCACTTCTAGATTGTGAGCCCGTTGTTGGGTAGGGACCGTCTCTATATGTTGCTGACTTGCACTTTCCAAGTGCTTAGAACAGTGCCCTGCACACAGTAAGTGCTCAGTAAATATGACTGAATGAATTGGGACCTGGCAGGAGTGGGCGGGAGCGATTGAGAGCATTTGGGAGCTGGCGGGAGTGTGTGGGAGCGACTGGGAGCTGGCGGGAGAGGGTGGGAGCAGGTGGGAGAGGGCAGGAGCGGGTGAGAGCTGAAGGGAGTAGGTGGGAGCCAACGGGAGCAGTTGGGAGCTGGCAGGAGTGGGTGGGAGTGATTGGGAGCAGTGGGGAGAGGACAGAAGCAGGTGGAAGAGGGCAGAAGAGGGTGGGAGCTGGCAGGAGTGGGTGGGAGAGATCGGGAGTAGTTGGGAGTTGGCGGGAGAGGACAGGAGTGGGTGGGAGAAGGTGGGAGAGGACAGGAGCAGGTGGGAGAGGGCAGAAGAGGACAGGAGCGGGTGGGAGAAGGTGGGAGAGGAAAGGAGCAGGTGGGAGAGGACAGGAGAGGGTGGGAGAAGGCTAGAGCGGACAGGAGCGGGTGGGAGAAGGCGAGAGTGGATGGGAGCAATGGGGAGCATATGTGAGCTGGCAGGAGAGGGCCAAAGTGGATGGGAGAGGGCAGGAGTGGGTGGAAGCTATTGGATGTGGATGGGAGCGATGGGGAGCAGTTGGGAGTTGGCGGGAGAGGATTGGAGTGGGTGGGACCGATGGGGAGCTGGAGGGAGCGATTGGGAGTGCGTGAGTGCAGGCAGGACAGGGTGAGTGCAGGCAGGAATGGGTGAGAAGCAGCGTGGTTTCGTGGTAAAAGCCCCGGGCTGCGAGTCAGAGGTCGTGGGTTTGAATCCCGGCTCCACCACTTGTCAGCTGGGTGACCTTGGGCAAGTCACTTGACTTCTCTAGGCCTCAGTGACCTCATGTGTAAAATGGGGATGGAGACTGTGAGCCCCATGTGGGACAACCTGATGACCTTGTATCTCCCCCAGCGCTTAGAACGGTGCTTGGCACATAATAAGCACTTAATAAATACCATTATTATTATTAGAAGCAAAGGGGAGTGGGTTGGAGCTGGAGGGTGAGGGTAGGGGTGGGCAGGAGGGGGCATTGGTGCTCAGAGCCCACTGGGGAGCAGCGGAGTGAGAGGGTGAGGCTGGAGGGTAAGTGGGGCATTGGGCACAGTGCTGGGCCTGCCCGGGAGGACGAAGTTTTGCCTCCACCCTGGTCTCCGGCTTTCCCGGCTCCCTGGGCAGAGTATTTGCTCCATGCTGTAGGAGGAAAAAGCAGGGGATTCAACAGGAATAAGCCCCTAAGGACCAGAGACCCAAACCAGGCCAGGGAGTTGGGGGCAGGGGGCAAGGGCAGAAGAAAAGACTTGGGGTCCCAGTGGACCACGAACTGAGACTGAACCTGCACCCCGGCCCCAGGGATGTCAAGGGCAGAAGAAAAGACTTGGGGTCCCAGTGGACCACGAACTGAGACCGAACCTGCACCCCGGCCCCAGGGATGTCACCACAGGAGCCAGGAGGCTAAGTCAGGCAGGGCTCTCAGTTGCCAGATTCATTCATTCGTATTTATTGAGCGCTTACTGTGTGCAGAGCACTGTACTAAGTGCCAGATGACATGGGTCCTACTCCTGGCTCTGCCACATGTCTGCTGTGTGACCTTGGCCAAGTCACTTGATTTCTCTGGGCCTCAGTTACCTCATCAGTAAAATGGGGATTAAGACTGTGAGCCCCACCTAGGGCAGGGACTGTGTCCAATCCAGTCACCTTGTATCTACTCCAGTGCTTAGTCCAATGCCTGGCTCAAGGTGAGTGCTTAACAAATGCCACAATTATTATCATTATTATTATTATTATTATTATTATTATTATTATTATTAGCAGTGTGGCTCAGTGGAAAGAGCACGGGCTTTGGAGTCTGAGGTCATGGGTTCAAATCCCAGCTCTGCCAATTGTCAGCTGTGTGACTTTGGGCAAGTCACTTAACTTCTCTGTGCCTCAGTTACCTCATCTGTAAAAATGGGGGTTAAGACTGTGAGCCCCGCCTGGGACAACCTGATCACCTTGTAACCTCCCCAGCGCTTAGAACAGTGCTTTGCACATAGTAAGCGCTTAATAAATGCCATTATTATTATTATTATTGTTATTACTATTCTCTGGGCCTCAGTTCCCTCTTTGGTAAAATGGGAATTAAGACTGTGAGCCCCAGGTAGGACAGCCTGATTACTTTGTATCGCCCTCAGTGCTTAGAACAGTGCTTGGCACATATTAAGCACTTAACAAATGCCATTATTATTATTACCCCGGGCTGGTCAGGGCTGCACAGGCCGGCCGATCTGCTAGGGCTGGGGGCCGCACACTGGAGCAGACTTGGGGCAAAGTGGGAGTGGGGGGTGAGCAAAAATAAAGCAGGGCTCAGTGACAGCAGGAAAGATTGGAGGAGGACTGGAAATCAACACACTAGAACAGGAAAAAACCAGAGAGAGTGGAGCCTCTCCCCATGGGGTCATTTTAAGGACCGATGGGTGGGCCGCTGGCCAGGCTGGAAGCAGGGGGTGGGCCCGGCTGCCCTCTGATGGGCCCTGCTCATGCCCTGGGTGGGGGGTGGCCCTCTTCTGCCCGCAGCTGGCACGGTGAACCTGTACGTGGTGAACCACCCCCACCTCAACACCATGTTGGAGCTGTTCAGGTTTGAGGCCGACGCACAGATCCTCACCCACATCAAGACCATCCAACACCCGCTGCTGTACAGGTGCCAACTGAGGGCCCCGTGGGGCTGGGGGCGGGGGTGGGGGGAGGCTGGTCAGAGGAATGGGGGGGTGGGGGGGTCCTGATCTCCTCCTGCCTCCTGTCTGTCCCCCTTCCTGAGTAGGGATCAAAAGCAAGGCCCTAGCGCATTGAGAACCATTGAGAAGCAGTGTGGTCTAGTGAATAGAGCGCGGGCCTGAGAGTCAAAACGACCTGGCCCCTAATCCTCCACTTGTGGCTGAGTGAGTGACCTTGGGCAAGTCACTTAATAATGATAATGGTATTTGTTAAGCACTTATTATGTGCCAAACACTGTTCTTCTAGGGTAGATCAAGTTAATTAGGTTGGACACAACCCCTGTCCCACATGGGGCTCACACTCTTAATCCCCATTTTACAGATGAGGGATCTGAGGCCCAGAGAAGTGAAGTGACTTGTCCAAATTCACCCAGCAGACGTGAGGCAGAGCAGGGATTAGAACCCAGGTCCTTCTGACTTCTAGGGCCGTGCTCTACCCACTAAGCCATGCTGCTTCTTAATTTCTTAACTTCTCTAGGCCTCAGTTCCCTCAACTGGAAAACGGGAATTAAGACTGTGAGCCCCATGTGGGACAGGGACTGTATCCAACCTGATAAGCTTGTTTCTGCCCCAGTGCTTTGCACAGTGTCTGACACCTAGTAAGTGCTTAACAAATACCATTAAAAATAAAACATTGCTCCCCACAGGGTCCAGCTGTGTCTTTTTCCCCAGCTAGTTTGGAGCCTGAACACAGCAGCAGTGATCCTTGGATTCCTGGCTGTTTGCCAGACCTGGGCCGGCCTAAAGCCCCCTTCCTGCCGCCTAATGATAATAAATAATAATAATAATGATGGCATTTGTTAAGCACTTACTATGTACCAAGCACAGTTCTAAGTGCTGGGGTAGATACAATAATAATAATAATGGTATTTGTTAAGCGCTTACTATGTGCAAAGCACTGTTCTAAGCACTGGGGAGGTTACAAGGTGATCAGGTTGTCCCACGGGGGGCTCACAGTTTTGAGGAGCAGCATGGCTCAGTGGAAAGAGCACGGGCTTTGGAGTCAGAGGTCAAGGGTTCATATCCCGGCTCTGCCAATTGTCAGCTGTGTGACTTTGGGCAAGTCACTTAACTTCTCTGGGCCTCAATTGCCTCATCTGTAAAATGGGGATGAAGACTGTGAGCCCCCGGTGGGACAACCTGATCACCTTGTAACCTCCCCAGTGCTTAGAACAGTGCTTTGCACATAGTAAGCGCTTAATAAATGCCATTATTATTATCATTATTATTATTATTAATCCCCGTTTTCCAGATTAGGTAACTGAGGCACAGAGAAGTTAAATCACACAGCTGACATTTGGCGAAGCTGGGATTTGAACCCATGACCTCTGATTCCAAAGCCTGTGCTCTTTCCACTGAGCCACACTGCATTGTCCCATGTGGGGCTCACAGTCTTCATCCCCATTTTACAGATGAAGTAACTGAGGGACAGAGAAGTTAAATGACTTGTCCAAAGTCACACAGCTGATAAGTGGCAGAGCTGGGATTAGAACCCACAACCTCTGACTCCCAAGCCCGGGCTCTTTCCACTAAGCCATGCTGCTTCTGTTCCTCCAAATCCTGGCCCTCAGGAGCTTCCAGTCTACTGAGGGCAGACCACTGCACTGGGAGCTTGGGAGAGTACAGTAGAGGCCATAGACATGATCCCTGCCCTCAAGGAGCTTCCACTCTACTCTGTGTAGAGCACTGTACTGGGCACTTGGGAGATTACAATAGAGTAGGTAGACCTGATCCTTGCCATCAAGGAGCTTACGATGTTGTCAGGGAGGCAGGCAGTAAACTAGAGGAAGAAGAAAGAGGAAAAAATGATTTCCAGCTCCTGGTGTGAATCAAGGAGTTAATCAATGGAATTCATCGAGCACTCACTGCGTGTGAGCTGAATGAGTGCTTTAAACCCAACGGTAAGGAGTTTCTGTTTGAAGAGGAGGTGGATGGAGAGCCACTGGAGGTTCCTTAGGGGCGGGGAGATATGGACTGAATTTTTGTAGAAAAATGATCTGGCAGTGGAGTGAAGTGTGGACTAGAGTGGGGAGAGGCCAGAGGCAGGGAAATCAGTGAGGAGGGTGACGCAGTAATCAAGGCAGGGTAGGAAAAGTATTGGCATTTCGGGTGGTAGCAGTTTGGAGGGAGAGGAAAGCGATGTGGTAAAGGCTGAACTGACAAGATTTGAAGACTGACTATGTGGTTTAAATGAGAGAGATGAGTCAAGAATTATCTGAGACTGGGAGGTTGGTGGTGCTGTCTACAGTGAAAGGAAAGTCACGGGTAGGACAGGGTTTGGATGGGAAGATGAGGAGTTCTGTTTTGGACATATTTAGTTTGAGATGCCGGCGGGACGTCCAAGTGGAGATGTCCTGAAGGCGGGAGGAAATGTGAGACTGCAGAGAAGGAGGGAGAGATTGGGGCTGGAGAGGGAGATTTGGGAATCATCTGCATAGATGTGGTCGTTGAAGCCTTGGAAGCGAATGAGTTCTCCACGGGAGTGGGTGTAGATGGAGAATAGAAGGGGACACAGAACTGAACCTTGAGGAACCCTTATAGTTAGGGGGCGGGGGACAGAAGAGGACACACATCCTCCAAGCTAGCTCTCTTTCTCCCTTCAAAGCCCTACTGAGAGCTCACCTCTTCCAGGAGGCCTTCCCAGACTGAGCCCCCTTCTCCTCTCCCTCCCTCTGCTCTACCCCCTTCTCCACCCCACAGCACTTGTATATATTTGTACATATTTATTATTCTATTCATTTCACTAATGATATGTATATATCTATAATTCTATTTATCTGTTTTGGTGTTATTGATGCCTATCTACACTTTTTGTTTTGTTGTCTGTCTCCCCCTTCTAGACTGTGAGCCCATTGTTGTAATAATAATGATAATAACAATAATAATAATAATAATAGCATTTATTAAGTGCTTACTATGTGCAAAACACTGTTCTAAGCATTAGGGAGGTTACAAGGTGATCCGGTTGTCCCATGGAGGGCTCACAGTTTTCATCCCTATTTCACAGATGAGAAAACGGAGGCCCAGAGAAGTTAAGTGACTTGCCCAAAGTCACACAGCTGACAATCAATCAATCAATCAATCATATTTATTGAGCGCTTACTGTGTGCAGAGCACTGTACTAAGCGCTTGGGAAGTACAAGTTGGCAACATATAGAGAAAGTCCCTACCCAACAGTGGGCTCACAGTCTAAAAGGGGGAGACAGAGAACAAAACCAAACATACAACAAAATAAAATAAATAGAATAGATATGTACAGGTAAAATAAATAAATAAATAAATAAATAGAGTAATAAATATGTACAAACATATATACATATATACAGGTATGTAATAAGCACTTATATACCATTTAACACTTGTCAGCTGTGTGACTTTGGGCAAGTCACTTCACTTCTCTGGACCTCAGTTACCTTATCTGTCAAATGGAGATTAAGACTTTGACAATTGGTGGAGCCGGAATTTGAACCCACGACCTCTGACTCCAAAGCCCGGGCTCTTTTCCTCTGAGCCATGCTGCTTCTCAGGGATTGTATAGGGATTGTCTCTATCTGTTACCAAATTGTACTTTCCAAGCGCTTAGTACAGTGATCTGCACACAATAAGCGCTCAATAAATACAATTGAATGAATGAATGAATGAACCCACAGAAGAGACTGAAAAGGAGCGGCCAGAGAGATAGGAGGAGAACCAGGAGAGGACAGTGTCAGCGAAGCCAAGGTTGGATAATATTTCTGGGTTAAGGGGGTGATCCACAGTGTTGCAGGCAGTTGAGAGAGCGAGAAAGATGAGGATGGAGTGTGATGAGAAACAGAATGGCCTCGTGGAAAAGGCACAGGCCTGAAACCCAGAGGATGTAGGTTCATCCATTCATTCATTCAATCGTATTTATTGAGCGCTTACTGTGTTCAGAGCACTGTACTAAGCGCTTGGGAAGTACAAGTTGGCAACATATAGAGACGGTCCCTACCCAACAGTGGGCTCACAGTCTAGAAGGGGGAAAGAAGGTCATGGGTTCTCATCCCGGCTCCGCCACTTGTCTGCAGTTTGGTCTTGGGCAAGTCACTTCACTTCTCTGGGCCTCAGTTACGTCATCTGTAAAATGGGCATTAATAGTAATAATAATAATAATGATGGCATTTGTTAAGCACTTACTATGTGCAAAGCACTGTTCTAAGCACTGGGGAGGCTACAAGGTGATCAGGTTGTCCCATGTGGGGCTCACAGTCTTCATCCCCATTTTACAGATGAGGTAACTGAGGCACATAAAAGTTAAGTGACTTGCCCAAAGTCACACAGCTGACAAGCTCCAGAGCTGGGGTTTGAACCCATGACCTCTGACCCCCAAGCCCATGCTCTTTCCACTGAGCCAAACTGCATTAAGACTGTGAGCCCCATGAGGGACAGGGATTGTGTCCAACTCAATTTGCTTGTATCCACCCCAGCACTTAGTACAGAGCTTGGCACCTAATAAGCGCTTAACAAATGCCGCAATTATCATTATGTCCATATCCTAAATTTATTTCTTCATACTCACATCTCTCTCCCTCTTTAGAATGTAAGCTCCTTTTAGAGAGGGAACAGGTCTATGAACTTTGTTTGGCTGTACTCTCCCAAGCTCTTAGTACAGTGCCCTGCATATAGTAAGCGCTCAAAAGAGACGATTGATTGACGGTTGGTACGTGTGCGTGCTTAGGTAGCTATAATTCTATTTATTCTGATAGCATTGACACCTGTCCACTTGTGTTTTTTTTGTTATCTGTCTACCCCTTCCAGACTGTGAGCCCATTGTTGGGTAGGGACCGTCTCTATATGTTGCCAATTGGTACTTCCCAAGCGCTTAGTACAGTGCTCTGCACACAGTAAGCGCTCAATAAATATGATTGAATGAATGAATGTGCACGTGCTCCTGTCATAGGTGTGTACTTGGGGCCCCAACTGGGTCCCCCCTGAGACCGGGGACACCAGTTCCAGGCTTCCCTGATGCCTCTCCCTCCCTCCCTCCCTCCCAGCGTGAACGACCTGGTCGCCCTTGGGCCAGATCGGTTCTACGCCACCAACGACCACTACTTCACCCAGCCGCTGCTGGCCCAGCTGGAGTTGTTCCTGGGCCTGTCGTGGACCAACGTGGTGTTCTCCAGCCCGGAGGGCATCAAGATGGTGGCCCAAGGCTTCACCTTAGCCAACGGAATCGCCATCTCTCCCGACCACAAGTACGTTGTCTGTGGATACAATCACATCCTCTCATTCATTCAATCATATTGATTAAGCGCTTACTATGTGCAGAGCACTGTACTAAGTGCTTAATCCCTTCCCACCTTGATTACTCTATCGTCAACTTCCTTGCTGACCTCTCAGCTTCCTGTCTCTCCTCGCCACAGTCCATACTTCACTCTGCTGCCCGGATCATTTTTCGACAAAAACGTTCAGCTCAAGTTTTCCCCCTCCTTAAGAAACTCCAGTCGTTGCCCATCCACCTCTGCATCAAACAAAAACTCCTCACCATTGGCTTCAAAACCGTCCATTATGTTGCCCCCTCCTACTTTCACCTCTTTACTCTCCTAGTCCAGCCCACACACTTTGCTCCTCTAATGCCAAACTTCACATTGTGCCTATGTCTTGTCTGTCTTGCTGCCAATGCCTCCCCTGTGCCCTCCTTCTGGCCTGGAATGCCCTCCCTCCTCAAATCCGACAGACAATTACTCTCCGCGCCTTCAAAACCTTTTTGGTGGCCCATCTCCTCCAAGATGCCTTCCCTGACTAAGCTCCCCTTTCCTCTTCTTTCACTTCCCTCTGCCCTGATTTACTCCCATTATTCATGATGAATGAATGGGATGGAGGTAGGGGTGGGAGGGCAGCATTCCTATAGATTGATGGAAGGGATTGATTGAACGCTGGGCTCTTGGGAGGCGACCTGTTCTAAATCCCCCAGAGGATGCAGCTGTCTCCCCCTTTTAGACTGTGAGCCCACTGTTGGGTAGGGACTGTCTCTATGTGTTGCCAACTTGTACTTCCCAAGAGCTTAGTACAGTGCTCTGCACACAGTAAGCGCTCAATAAATACGATTGATGATGATGATGATGATGATGTAGCAGGGTGGCCTCATTCGGAAGGGGTTGAGAGGAGCCAGGTTCGAGTTCCCACTTTGCCACAGGACTGCTGAGTGACCTTGAGCGAGTCAGTGAACCTCCTTGGGCCTCCATTTCCTCCTCTACAAAATGGAAAAATAATAATGATGATGGTATTTTATTTTTTTAACTGTATTTGTCGAGTGCTTACTGTGTGCAGAAAACTGTACTAAGCACTTGGAAGAGTACGATACAACAATAAACAGATGCAGTCCCTGCCCACAACAAGCTCATAGTCTAGTAGAAGAGACAGATATTAATAGAAATAAATTAATTGCAGATATGTACATTCTCTCCTATGAATCAATGCCTTAACATGGCAGGAGAGTTTGTGTACACTGATGGAGCTTAGAGCTATACCATTGAGTATAACATTGAGTACAGTGCTCTGCACATAGTAAGCGCTCAATAAATACGATTGATGCTTGAGAGATAGTCTCTTGTCAGGGTTACCCATAATGGAAAGGTCACAACAGTAATCAGGCACATTTCTTGCCCATGAAGAGCTTACAGTCTAGAGATAGTGGTACTTGCTAAGTGCTTACTATGAGCCAAGCACTGCTCTAAGCTCTGGGGTAGATACAAGTGTGGAATCCCAAGTGACCAATTCATTACCTGAGATTATATTAGCGGGTTGGTGTGTGTGTTAGGGCTGCCATGGGGATAACCACCACAACTTAGTCAAAAACTAGATACTTGAATATACAGCATGCAATCAACAGAGAATCCAAGATTCAGCTATCGCAAAGAACCCAACTGTACCCGGCCCGACCCGAGCGGAGAGTTTTCCTGCCGCGAGACGACCAGTACCGTCCGATGTTCAGTTCCTTAAAGAGCCGGGCCGGCACGGCCATTAAGAGCAGCAGCATAGTCTAGTGGTTAGATCCCGGGCCCGGGATTCAGAAGGTCATGGGTTCTAATCCCAGCTCCGCCACTTGACTGCTGTGTGACTTTGGGCAAGTCACTTCACTTCTCTGTGCCTCAGTTCCCTCATCTGTAAAATGGGGAATAGGATTGTGAGCCCCCCATGGGACAAGCTGATCATCTTGTAACCTCCCCAGCGCTTAGAACAGTGCTCTGCACATAGTAAGCGCTTAATAAATGCCATTATTATTATTATTAACAAATGCCACGATTATTATGATTATTATTCCAGGCCTGAGAGGTCCCTCAGGCCCGGGCAGTCTCCGCCTCCCCTTCAGAGGACCGGTGTCATTTCCCCCTCATCTTAGACTAGTCTTGTTGACCAGAACACCAGGCTTCTTCCGGGTATGATTTGTTCGTTCTTTCATTCATTCATTCATTCATCCATTCATTCATTCATTCGTATTTATTGACTGCTTACTGGGTGCAGAACACTGTACTAAGTGCTTGGAAAGTACGGCAACAAATAGAGACAATCCCTACTGGCATTTGCGATGACGGTGTGGTTTTCTTTCCCTCTCCACTTTTCTTATCTTCTCCCGATCCTAAGCCAAGGACCCCCTCCACCTTGGCAGGATGAGATAAGTGGAAGGCTGGAGGTTGTGTTTGTTGAGAGAGTTAGTTTAGGAAATGGATTAGGGGTCGAGTTAATGTTAGAAAGAGTTAGCCTCAAGAAGTGAAGCAGAGAAGCAGCGTGGCTCAGTGGAAAGGGACGGGCTTTGGAGTCAGAGGTCATGGGTTCGAATCCTGGCTCCGCCACATGTCTGCTGTGTGATCTTGAGCAAGTCACAACTTCTCTGAGGCTCAGTTACCTCATCTGTAAAATAGGGATTAAGACTGTGAGCCCCACATGGGACAACCTGATCACCTTGTATCCCCCACCAGTACTTAGAACAGTGCTTTGCACATAGTAAGCACTTAACAAATGCCACTGTTAATTAATTAAGTGTGTCAGGGGTGGAGTTAATGCCGGGGTCTTTATTCATTCAATCGTATTTATTGAGCACTTACTGTGTGCAGAGCACTGTACTAAGCGCTTGGGAAGTACAAGCTGGCAACATATAGAAACGGTCCCTACCCAACAACGGGCTCACAGTGTAGAAGGGGGAGAAAGACAACAAAACAAAACATATTAACAAAATAAAATAAATAGAATAGTAAATTTATCTTAATTTTCCTTCAACCCTTCACCCCGGCCACAGCAAGACGGTGGCCCTGGCTTGCTTTCAGTGATCAGGCTGTGATTAGCCAGGTGGGAACCGCAAGCCTGGCATCCCTTCCACAAAGGCAAACAACATAGAATTAGGTGAATCAATAGCCACAGAAATGCAAAGAATAAACAAATATGTATTATCATTTGGTCTTAGCTTGGAGCCTACCAGGCAATCTGGCTGCGATTACAGGAAGTGATATGCTGAAGGGCATTAAGTTTAACACATTGTTTATGCAAGGTGCAAACTGCACTCATCAACAAGTTAATCGAGTTGGATACAGTCCCTGCCCCATGTGGGGCTCACGGTCTTAATACCCATTTTACAGAAGTGAAGTGACTTGCCCAAGGTCACACAACAGACAAGTGTGCTCCTTAACTCCTTAACTTCCATCTTCAACCGCTCACTCTGCACTGGTTCCTTCCTCTCTGCTTTCAAACATGCCCACGTCTCTCCCATCCTAAAAAACCCCTCTCTTGACTCCACCTCCCTTTCTAGTTATTGCCCTATCTCCCTCTTACCATTCCTTTCCAAACTCCTTGAACAAGTCATCTACACCCGCTGCCTCGAATTCCTCAATGCTAACCCTCTCCTTGACCCCCTCCAATCTGGCTTCCGTCCCTTACGCTCCACCGAAACTGCCCTCTCAAACGTCACCAATGACCTCCTTCTTGCCAAATCCAACGGCTCCTACTCTATCCTAATCCTCCTCGACCTCTCAGCTGCCTTCGACACTGTGGACCACCCCCTTCTCCTCAACACGCTATCCGACCTTGGCTTCACAGACTCTGTCCTCTCCTGGTTCTCCTCTTATCTCTCCGGCCATTCATTCTCAGTATCCTTTGCGGGCTCCTCCTCCCCCTCCCATCTCCTTACTGTAGGGGTTCCTCAAGGGTCAGTTCTCGGTCCCCTTCTGTTCTCTATCTACACTCACTCCCTTGGTGAACTCATTCGCTCCCACGGCTTCAACTATCACCTCTGCGCTGATGACACCCAAATCTCCATCTCTGCCCCTGCTCTCTCCCCCTCCCTCCACGCTCGCATCTCCCCAAGGTCCCCGGGCTCTCCCCGACAGAGATTTACAGTCCCATCTCCCACCCAGAGGAGGACCAGCAATCAGCCTCCGGGCCACTAGCCCATCCCTGGAGTCCTCTATAATAATTATGGTACTTGTTAAGCACTTACTATGTGCCAAACATTCATTCATTCATTCAATCATATTTATTGAGCACTTACTGTGTACAGGGCACTGTACTAAGTGCTTGGGAAGTACAAGTCGGCAAGATATAGAGACAGTCCCTACCCAACAACGGGCCCACAGTCTAGAAGATGGGCTCACAGTCTTCTAAGCACTGGGATAGATATGAGGTAATCAGGTTGTCCGACGTGGGGCTCTCAACCTTAATCCCCATTTTACAGATGAGGTAACTGAGGCACAGGGAAGTTAAGTAACTTGCCCAAGGGCACACAGCAGACAAGTGGCGGAGTCGGGATTAGAACTCATGTCCTTTGACTCCCAAACCCGTGCTCTTGCCACTAGGCTACGCTGCTTCTAGACTGTAAGCTCATTGTGGGCAGGGAATGTGTCTGTTTATTGTTCTATTGTACCCTCCCAGGTGCTTAGTACAGTACTCTGCACACAGTAAGAGCTCAATAAATACGATTGAATGAATGAGTGAATGGAGCCTCAGGTCACAACAATCTGGCCACCTCCTTCCAAGGTGGTGGCCAAGGTCGGGCAGCTTGCCTCAACTGGCCATCCTCCCATGGATTTTGCAGGTTCCTCTACGTGGCCGACTTCGGGGGCCAGAATATCCATGTCCTGGAGAGGCATGGAGACTGGAATCTCACCCTGCACAAGGTACGAGGGACGAGTTGGGACGTCAGAGTCAGGGTCGGGATTGCATCACCAGGAGCAGCGAGACCTAATAATAATAATGATAACAGAAACTTGTATTTGTTAAGCACTTACTATGTTGCAGGCACTCTGAGGTGGAACCAAAAAAATTGGGTTAGACGCGGACCCTGTCCTACGTAAGGCCCACAGTCTTAATTCTCATTTTACAGTTGAGGTAACGGAGGCACAGAGAAGTGAAGTGACTTGCCGATAAGGGGAGGAACCAGGATTAGATCCCAGGTCCTTTTGACTCCCGGGCTTTGCCCACTATACCATGCTGCTTTTCCAAGTGGAGCGAGCCCGGTCTTTGGAGTCAGAGGACCTGGGTTCTAATGATCAAAGCAAATCAGGGTGACGTAGAAGGGAGTGGGAGAAGGGGGTGAGGGGAGGCTTAATCAAGGAAAGCCTCTTGGAGGATTTGGGCCTTCAATTAGGCTTAGAGGATGAGAGTCATTGTCTGTCAGATTTGAGGTGGGAGGGCGGTTCTGGTCTGAGGCAGAACGTGGACAAGAGGCTGTCAGCGACATAGACAAAATCGAGACACAACGAGTAGGTTGGTGTTAGAGGAGTAAAGTGTGCAGGCTGGGTTAGAGTAGGAGAGTAGCGAGGTGAGGTAGTTGGGGGGCAAGAGGATTTAGGGGCCCTAAAGTTGATGGTAAGGAGAGGTGGATGGGCAAATGCTGGAGATTCTTGAAGAATGGGGAAACGTGACCCGAACGTTTCTGTAGAGAAACGATCCAGGCAGCAGAGTGAAGTATGGACTGATGTGGGGAGAGACAGGAGACAGGGAGGTCAGCAAGGAGGCCGATGCAGTAGTCAAGGCAGGATAGGATAAGTGCTTGGATTAACATGGCTGCAGTTTGGATGGAGAAGAGAGTACAGTAAAACAGTTGGTGGACACGTTTCCTGTCCACAAGGAGCTTACAGTCAGCTAAGTGGGCAAGATGCTGGGATAATAATAATAATAATGGCATTTATTAAGCACTTACTACGTGCAAAGCACTGTTCTAAGTGCTGGGGAAGTTACAAGGTGATCAGGTTGCCCCACGGAGGGCTCACAGTCTTCATCCCCATTTTACAGATGAGGGAACTGAGGCACAGGGAAGTGAAGTGACTTGCCCAAAGTCACACAGCTGACAAGTGGAGGTGCTGGGATTTGAACCCATGACCTCTGACTCCAAAGCCCAGGCTCTTTCCACTGAGCCATGCTGCTTCTCCGTGGTTGGGATGGGGTTAGCATGTAGGCGGGGCCTTGTGGGCAGATCCTGATTGGGAGGGGAGACTTGGGGTGAAACTCTGAGGTGGCAAAGCTACATTTTCTAAGAAAAGTTGAAGTCCCTTGAATGGACCAGAGAAGCATATTGGACAGGGATAAAGTCTCCTCTCAGCTCTCCCGAGGGCGAGCAGGTCTCCAGGTTTCCCGTGGGTGGATAGGTCTCCAGCCATCCCCGTGGGCATGTCATTTTCCAGCTGCTGACCGGACCCTCGACCTCTCTCCCCCTCCCGCCCACCAGGTCCTCGAGCTGGGCACGCTGGTGGATAATTTATTCGTAGACCCATCTACTGGGGACGTGTGGGCCGGGTGCCACCTGAGTGTCATGAAGCTGTTTAACTATGACCCCGAAGACCCTCCGGGGTCCGAGGTTAGTGAGCCCCGATTTTGGGGTGCGATCGGGGGGGTCCAGTGGTCCTTGTCCCTGCCCAGGGAAGTACCATCCTGGACCAACACTTTGCAAAAAGCTGGGGTTGCTGTAGTATCGTCCTGTGTGAACCAGTCTTATCTCATTCCCTGTGCATACTCTCTCTCTAATAATAATAATAATAATGATGGCATTTATTAAGTGCTTACTATGTGCAGAGCACTGTTCTAAGTGCTGGGGAAGTTACAAGGTGATCAGGTTGTCCCACAGGGGGCTCACAGTCTTCATCCCCATTTTACAGATGAGGTAACTGAGGCACAGAGAATAATAATAATAATGGCATTTATTAAGTGCTTACTATGTGCAAAGCACTGTTCTAAGCACTGGGGAGGTTATAAGGTGATCAGGTTGTCCCCTGGGGGGCTCACAGTCTTCATCCCCATTTTACAGATGAGGGAACTGTGGCCCAGAGAAGTTAAGTGATTTGCCCAAGGTCACACAGCTGACAACTGGCGGAGCTGGGATTTGAACCCATGACCTCTGACTCCAAAGCCCGGGCTCTTTCCACTGAGCCACACTGTGACTTGCCCAAAGTCACACAGCTGACAGTTGGCAGAGACGGGATTTGAACCCATGACCTCTGACTCCAAAGCCCATGCTCTTTCCACTGAGCCACGCTGCTCTCTCCCTGTGTTTCTTTTTTTGTCTCTCTCCCTCCCTCCCTCCCTCCAAACCTAATCTTGTAGTTATCACTGGAATTAGCCTTGGGGATCCAACCTTGATTTTCTGACTGGCATCCCTAAGGAGAATCACAATAATAATAATAATAATAATTATGGTATTTGTTAAGTGCTTACTATGTGCCGGGCACTGTACTAAGCACTGGGATGGATGCAAGTAAATCCAGTTGGACACAGTTTCATCCCACAGGGGGCACAGTCTCAATTCCCATTTTACAGATGAGATAACTGAGGCTGAGGGAAGGGAAGTGACTTGTCCAAGGTCACACAGCAGACTAAGTGGGAGAGCGGGATTAGAACCTGTGACCTTCTGAATACAAGGCCCGGGCTCTAGCCACTGCACCACGATGCTTCTCCAGGGCTGGCAGGGCTGATCATCCTGAACCACGCCAGCCTCACAAAAAAGACTTGACCCAGCACTCAAGAAGCTTTTCCCAGTCCCGAATGGCCGGTGCTGAAGCATTTGTTTTATCTTAGAGAGAATCTTGGCCAAAGTAGGAAAAGTATTTTTAAATTTACCTTTTTGCGGGCTGGATCGAGGCTGACCTCCTGCTCGGTGGCTCTAGGGGGGTGGAGGCCCAGGCTGGAGGCTGGGTGGTAGGGCGCTGGCCCGTATCCTTTGTGGGGAGCCACTGCGAGCAGGCGCACGGCGGTGAACGTGAGGAGCACGTGCCTCGCTTTCCCGGGCAGTTCATGCAGGAAGGCACCCCCAGCCAGAAGGGCAGTGCGTGTGCCCGGAGGGTGGTCATTCATTCGTTCAATCATTTATTGAGCGCTTACTGTGTGCAGAGCACTGTACTAAGAGCTGGGGTGTCCTTGTCGGTTGGGTGATTCCGAGTCTGATGTGGCCAACCGGGCATCCCCCAGGTCCTCCGCATCCAGGACATCCTGTCGGCGAAGCCCACGGTGACCACGGTCTTCGCCGACAACGGGTCGCTTCTCCAGGGGAGCTCCGTGGCTGCCGTGTTCGGCCGGAAGCTGCTCATCGGGACCGTGTTCCAGCGGGCCCTGGCCTGCCACCTCTGATGACCCCCGAATCCCGGGCAGGGCCGCCTCCTGGAGTGTTCGGAGCGGGGCTCGCCGCCCCGGCCTGAAAGTAAAAAGAAATCACCAATCTCCCCCAGAAGTGGCATTGTCTTGGCCCTGGGGGGAGGGTTTTTGGAGGTGTCAGGACAGGAGAAGGAACTGCTGGGGGAGGGTTCCCCGGGCCCTTGGCAGAAATGAGTCGGGGGGTTTAGAGGGTGGTGGGGGGGTCGGTCTCTAGGAACTGGGTGGAAGAGAGTGGGGGGGATCCTCAGGGTGGGGGTTCAGTCCCTGAGCACCG